>NC_071093.1:7890000-8062500 GCF_027358695.1 Spea bombifrons | reverse complement strand
AAGATGCCATCGTATTTACCTGGTATGCAGAATTTTGAATAGGACTACAATATTTAAGTCAAATTTATCACCTACTATTTGGTGGTGTGTATAGAGCTTTGAATATCTATATTGTCCAAAAGCACCAATGCAAAGAAATGTATAGATCAAGAGAAACTCTAATATCTTCCTTTGCTCTTTGTTTTTTTAATGGCTTCATTTAATAGGAGAATCATATATGGGGCAGAATAGATTGGTGGCAACATGTTAGTTAAGAGGAAATTATAAGACAGAACATAGGACATTAAAGAACAAACCTGGAGTATATATATATATATATATATATATATATATATATATATATATATATATATATATATATATATATATATATATATATATAAATTGTTTTTTTCACCAAAAAATGCCAAAAGTATATTATGTACATACATATGGTAACGTTGGAGAAACCAACAGCTTTGGGAAGAAATCCCTTAATAATAAAACAATTTATTAACAGCTCTTTATCACATTCATTTTAAAGCTTCATATGTTTCACAGATCTGCCTGAGAACCCTCATATTGTCACTTTTTGAGACCCAGACTGTGTACGGCCCATAACTACTTCCACCTGGAACTCTGATGGTTAAAGCGTTAACTTCTCAGTTATATTGTAAATACATGGGGCGGACAGTCCTCTAGAGGGCGCTATTGCATCTGCACAGGAAAACAGTTTTGCAAAATTTCAAAAATTTAAGACATACTAAGGAAAATAAAATAATTTGAATTGCATATGGATTTTTTAAGTCATTTTTATTAAAAAACAAAATCTAATGAAATTCCCAGTTAAAGCACCAAGTTTTCTTCTGCAAAACTTTACATAATAAACTAAGTAAACATACAAATAAAACGACTAAAAGTCGCAATATTCCCAAACTGTTAATTTCCAACATGTAATAAGTTGTACTTGATAAACCCTTTTCATAGACTGTTGCGACATAACGGAACGCCGCACATTGTTCTACGGCATTTTACATACGCGATACTGGCAGCTCGCATTAACAACACCCAAGTTATTCAATTACTCAACATCTGGCTTAGTCCCCATACAGCTGGCAACCATTTTTGTTACAGATGACAATATTTTAAGAACAAAATACGGGGACATATTTTAATGCATTATTTATTTGATTCCAGTAAACAACAGGCAAAAGAGCAGAGAGTATACGCTGTATTTCATATCAAATAAACAATTATTATCCACCATCTGACAAGTATTTTAATCATAATAATCCTCCCTTAGATCAATCAATCAATCAAAAGTCCTATACCCCTCCGATCAAAAATAATTTATTAATACAATAATGAAAATTTATAAATATATAAATAAATAACCTGGACCAGAGACCGAATATTTCATACCCCCAAATGTACCTTTTTGGGCCCCAAATCCATCTTTCCATTTTTCCTCCTAGGATGTCCCTCTTTTCTAGGTGTTTTTAGGCTCTTTTGTTGGGTATGGGTGTATCACAGTGTTCTACAGCTCTAAAAGTCACAATAATGTGTTAAAAAAACGACAGAAATGCGCTTCTAATTAATGAATTGTCCAAATAATTATTATTTCTAATACCTTACATGATTAACTATTAATAAGAGAATGTCGCATAAAAAGCCCTGCTTTCATAGACAAACTTTTAACTATACCCCTTAGTACAATTGTCCAAAAAATTGCATTAGTAAAGGAAAAGTCGTCAAATTTGTTGTAAAAATGAATTTGAGATAAACGTTAGCATATATATCTATGTATTTGTTCTCTTTCTCTGTTCCCGGGCTATTATTCAAAGCGTGTGCGCATAGACACCATCAGCCAGCTCCAGCACTCTGGGCAAGAGTTTCGGGGTCTAATGAGACCCCTGTGCATACTTTCTGGCCAGCGATTGGCTGCTTCAAGCAGCCAAAACTTGCCCCAAATGTGGAAAGCAGAGGGGATGGTATGCCGCACCTCTGTAGGTATAGCATTTTTAGCTCATTTTTCAAGTTCTTCTTTAAATGTTTTCATCAAAATGCATTATAAAACATGCAAAGTACTTTAATATACGTTCTTCGATGGTGGGGTTTTGTGGGACATTGTCCCTTTTAATGCCATTTATTTCAAATGTAACAATGTCAAAGTTATCGGTATAAATTGGTAGGAAACAATGTATAAAAATGGATACAAATGATGAGAAACGAAAAACAAAATACAAATTCTGAGAATTATTTGAAAATATATTGCTTTTTTACATCATCATTGTAAAACAATGATGATTATTGTGTTTTAAGATATTCAGGTATGGTTTTCAATTTTGTAAAAAATACTTGTTTAAAAAGGCTTAATTTTTTGGGCCAATCTTTAAATCCAAAATTCTCTATCCTCAGTAAGCTTAATTTTCATTTAGTAGTCATATGAAGAAATAGTGTTGGTAAATAATACACCATATATTTTACACCGAGTGATTAGAGAATGTTAGACTCTTTAGCAATTGGCCTTGGCTGCGGCGTACCAATGTATGTAATAATTTTCCATTCACCCTATAATTAGTAAACCCATCTGTTTTCAATAACACATGATTCATTTGTACCGTTTGTCATTATATAGGCCTAAATCTGTTTTTTGCAGAACAGATAGCGTATCCAAGGTTTCTGGAATTGTAAGGGTTAAGAGATCCCACGAACAAAATCCTAGATACCTCCAGAAGACCACGGGCGATTTCCAGTTTGTTCCATTTCAAAAGGGTTAAATGATTTACATAAATATATGTGAATTTGCCTTGGAAATCCTTGTTAGGACTTGTAGCTCTCTGACACATTATATACTTAGGATAAATTATATATCCTATGGGAAATCAGTCAGCGACTCATTATCTTGAGAGTATTGGCAGTCAGCGCACGCCGTCCTTACTTATTTTAGAAGTGATCACGGTTCTTGAAATATAATGAGTTGCTCAGCCATTGTGCTCCTCATGACGGCCTATACAATAATAAACCGTTCGCGGCTTTGTTTATCATTCTGCTATTTATTTTCTGCCAAATATATCAGCAACTAAAGTGACATTAATTCGAAACATTTATGCTCCTTTTTTTGTGCTGTGCCTGTGAAATTACCAAAACGTTCGCCAAATGAATGGCTAAGCAAAAAGATATAATTCATTCTTTAATTTTCATAAAAAAGAAAGCAGTTTTTTTTTTTAGAGATTAAGACCCATTATCTGTGTAAACTCTGCTAGAAAAACTGAAAGTAGTATGCTTTCTTCAATATGCAGGAGAAATATTAGGAGCTTGGAGCGCTCCAGGGTTAACCTGGAGTCTCTGGGTGAAGAGCTGCTTCCTTGCCCACTGGAAAAGCCTCTCATGCAGAAGAGCGAGAGCCCCAGATAGCCTACTATGAGAAGTACCTAAGTATGCCTATAGGTTAGGCAGAGTGAAGAAGTAATAAGCCCCCCCCCCTTGGGGCAAGTAGCAATCAGTATCCCTCATGAAAGACTTTGGTGATGTCTGTCTAAGAGTGTTGTGAACACATCTGGGTATGGTTAGGGTGACATGCTTGTTTTTACATATTAGGGTAACTGAGCCTACACTGTTCTGCAAGAAACATGTTTATTCTCTGAATATTTTCTCATTGCCCCAAGTTCGAGCCTGCTATCTTTTCATCCCTTTTTTTTTTGCTTCTTCTATTTTCTTAATTTTCGTTCATTCTTTCTACTTTTTTTTCTTTCCTTTCTTTATTTCTCTTTCATCGAACCTTCCTGTTCAAAACTGGGATAAATGATTCCTGTGCTCAGATTTCTGTACTGTTGCTAATTGGTTAATGCAGAAATAACCCTGTGAAACGATTCAAATTAAGAACGCATTGTCTCTGTAAGTCAGACTGTTGTGTTACATACAACTTGTACAGCGCTACGGAATTTGATGGCGCTATATAAACAATAAATAATAATAATAATAATAATAATATTCCCATGATTATAGCTGGGTCAGCTGGCAATGGCTCGAACCAAACTTGAGCTCAACATCTGGCTTGGCCTGGCTTGTGAAGAGAATAGTAGCATGAGCTGGGGGCAAGCAGACTCAAACTCCTTCTCTTGTTCAGGATTTTGGTCCTCCAGAGCACCCTCCGCTAAGGCCTATGACATCATAGTTTGAATGGATCAAGTTGATACGTTGACAATGGCGATGAGTATTCGGAACTCTGGCTTAATGTATCCGTACCAAATAAAGGATACCAGTTCAAATCGGATTAGGACACGTTTCTCTCTGCTCTGTCAAAGGAAACTCTAAAAGTTACTATCCTTCCCAGGAACAGCGGTTTGGGAGGAATTCACTATGTCAAATCCATTAATTCAGTTGGCACATTACAATGTTAAAACTGAATGACATTATTACAAAGCCGTGCTAAGAAGTGTTGACAGGTCCATATGGTAATTTTACAATGTATAATGAACACACAGACTCCTTTCTTGCAGAAATTTATAGTTCAAATCTATACCCAGGATATCTGGTTTTATTTCTGGAAACCGAAATTGACTTATTACGATGTGGTGAATGTATAAATTAGTTCCAGTACTTAAACTGAAACATTTCCCTACAGACTCAATTAGAATCATTAATCTGTTCCGTGAATCTGCAAACGGTCCATTGTCCTGCTCTCTAATGTGTCAAAAACTATTTCTTTAATAATAAAATATTTCAGACAAAACTATTTTTAAAGCTGGGATTCTATTACGGATGCTACCAAGACTTATTATTTTTTTTTAGCGGAAAAAGAAAAGAAACAGAGGAAATGCTGTATGCAAGACACGCCGTTTTCTATATCAAATAATGAGAGATTTGCAGTGATTGGGAAGCCATAAACACTAAATAATAGGCTGATGTTTTTAACATAGAACCAAAGGAACACAGAATTTGAGGGCAGATAAGACCCATTTGGCCCATCTACTCTGCCCATTATTTCTGATCTAAGACTCGTGTCTCAATCAGGAACTTTTTGCACATGGACTAAAAACTATTCGGCCAAATTTTTTTGGACAACTAATTTTGCTTCTGTACTTTCTGTACCGATTCTGAAGGCTTTTTTTTATTCTGAAACAAGATTGGTTGTTGTTACTCAACTTCACTCACTCCCTGTTACGTTCTGTCATGCTCTTTCTTTCAATATCTCTCTCCATGTCTCCACAGCTCCGCTTCTTGTTCTCCTCTTGTTCTTCTTTTTCTTTCTGTTCTGTGCTTCTTTCTTCTTCTACTTCTTTCTTCACCAATGGTCCACTTCTCCCAATCATAACGCTGTGTTACCCTGGCCTCCCGTCACCTGCTGGATAGGTGCAGCCTCGTGTTTTTGTACTTAAGCAGCATGTGTATCCAGCCAGAGGCCGCACACCGTGGGACCCAACCTGGAGGTGCCCTATGGTTAAACATGTACCCCTGCTAGTCATTGGCTCACCGACGTGCCAGATGGCCAGACCGGGCTGGTACATATAGAGTTCGAAAAACTATTTAAAGATGCCACATATCCTGAAACATCTATTACTAAAAGCAATGACAAATAGAATTTCTACTTTTTCGTGTAAAAGTAAAAAAAGCTTAGTATTATTCTTGGGACAAACCATGGATTTGGTCACTTTATCAACCTATCAGAAATAGATTTTGTTTACTTCCAAGGGATGTTGCCAGGTAAAATAATTCTCCAATAACTACATAAAAATATTTTAGATAAAATATTATATTATCTGCAAAGTATCCATTGATGTGCCGTCCCACTTCATGAATTTTTCTAGAAAAACAGCGACAGAAATGAATCATATATGTTTTCTCGGTAGCCGGTGTACGCTCTGGCCGGTCAGTTAGCTTGCCTTTAAAACACAGATATTCCGTTCCTTTGTTGCAACGTTCTTTGAACAGCAAACATTTATGTATTTAAACGGAACACATAATTCTACGCTTTGCCAGCTTTAGCTATTGTCTTTTTTCGCTTGTATAATGCTATTTGAAAACAGCATTGTTCTGCCTTAAGGGCAAATGTCATCTCTACAGAGAAAGTAAATGATATTGGAAAACTATAGAAATCACATTGTGTTTTCATTTCACCAGCTGGGGCTCAAACTCTTGTCACTTAAGAGCCAGGAGTCAAACGGGTAGAGGGAGCTGGCACATTTAAATTCTATGAGAGTGCCAGTTGTCTATTCATAATCTTTTTTTTCCATGAGGTTTTTCTCCCACTGAAATGCCTTACACTCCATTTTTCACTCTCAGGGTTTCTTTGAAGTATTTGAAATCACGTCAGTATAAATTATAGTTTAATGCGAAATAATTCCTTTTCAAACAAAAAACTCAGGTCAAAAAAAATACTTTTCTCCAATGTAATTGCACGTGGGGCCGGCAATGATATCACTTATGTTTCGATAAGAGTGTTCTTACCGTAATAATAGACAATTGGATTTATTTACTAAACTAATAAAACAAACAAAATAACACATTTAAAGGCAAAGAGAATATTTGTTCCTGTATTACCCATTATTTAAATAAAATTAAAGAGACACCCAGCCATCATATACACGTGAATGCATATGGCAGCTTAGGAGTTCCTTTTTTTGGTCTCCTTTGCATGCGTCTGGATGCACAGCTGAACGCATCTCCTGTTGTCTGCACGCATGGGGTATCCTCGCTACCACTCAGCTCAAGCATTGGCATGGCTAAGGTTTTGGGGGGTCTAGCCAAGTCCCCTGCTTGTGCAGCCACAGAAAACGCTCCCGTGAATTGTGGGAGTTCTTTACTGCCACTGATTGGTTGCTTTAAACAGCCAATAACTGGCACCAAAATGGGACCTCTGAGTCACTTTTATTTTTTTAAATTTCAGGCTAAGAAATGCATAATAAATATAATTATCTAGTTTGATTGACTTTAAATAATGAAATACAAAGTATTTTAATAATCATTGTAGTGGACGGGGGACAAGAACATCAACATATCTTACGTTTTCCTAAGCCGACTATTATGGTGCGTCATGTAATGTCTCTGCAAAGTTACTTGTCAACATGTATAAAGCACTTCATGCCAAGTAGTTCTGTTCGAGTTTTGGCATAACTTGTTAAAGGCAGCAATGTGTCTATTTTGTTGCCCAGAATTCACCTGCCAAACGATCCTCAAACGAATCCCGATGAGGGCATTCCAATCCGAGGAGCGGTGGGTTCCTGCCAGCCAGTCTTCCTAACGTCTAAGCCTGTTATATTGACCTTATCATTTCTGGGCATATTGGGGGCATTCTCCAGAATGATATGTCTAAACATTGTGCTACCATTAACCTTAACAGTTCTTGGCATCTTCCTTAAGCTAACCTTAATCATATCTCTTTTCAGATCAGATCATTTCCTGCTATATATTTAACATTTTTTTAAAAAAACAATATTATCGATAATTGGTCTTGTTTCGTAAAAAATGTACAATACAGATAGCCATACTTTCCAACCCATACTTAATGAGTACAAAAGTATAAGTGCTGGAAACCTATGGAATAAAGGTGTTTTACCGGTATAGCAGATACAATATATTGTTCTATGAGATGAAAGGAAAAATAGTAGCATTTTGGAATTGTCTTCTACCATTTCACTTCATTTAGTCATTTAGCTAATTGAAAGGAATTCATTAATTCTGTACTTGGGTTGTGACAAATCAATACTTAGGTTTACATTTTCTCTTAATTCTTCATCAATTTATGAGAATGAATAAATTATTATCACTTTCTTTTATTTATATAACGCCAACAATTTCCGCTGCACTTCCTACAGTACGGATAATCAGTTTTGCCAGAACTTTGTTGCATTTGCAAGAGTGGGGTAGGAAGAAGAAAGTTAACTTCAGGACAGGAAATTTATCAGACCTGCTAACTTTTTTGCCATCTTTTGCCACAGATCGTAGCATCCCCAAAGTAGCATAATCCCTTCCTAAATCCCTACAATTACTGTGACTGGGACAAAATATATAAGCTACATAGATATTATCGATAAATACATTTGGTTAACCACAACTGTAGGGTTCTCGCTACACATATCCAACGGGAACACCTGCTGTTTTATATTTCAGCTCACCTTCCTGAGATTCCGTCGAGCGCCAAGTCTCCTTGCCAGTCACCTAATAACGCAGCCAATGCAAATGTTGCGGTGGATTTTGGCTATTCCTACTTATTGCTATAGCCAACTTCTTTCTTTCAGCTAACATGATGACACTTAAACACAATGTTACCAAAACTCCACTCCTCATTCCCTAAAAAAATGAATCAAAGAAGAAAAAAAGGCCATGAAAAAAATGTTGCCATGCCAGGAACCTCAAAGTAGCTGTTTTGTGAAATGTATTGAGCTTTCCAACCAATGGAAGGGGGGGGGTCACATAATTTCAAAAGAATGCAAAAACAAAACAAAAAACCCAACTTTTTCAGAATAAGCCTCATTCTCTCATTACATTTCCAATGCTTTTCTGAGTAATTTCCTATTGGATTACATTCTCCAAAATATGTTGGTTTTTTTGGCAAAAGTGCAATATTTTCTCTTTTAAGCTGCTGAAGTTGAAATTTTATGTCTGTCCCAGGTAAATGACGTAGTCACTCTTGTTTTGCTTTTACTACCCCCATTGATTAGTTATGATTGATATTTTTTGTTTTGTGTACACCATTTAAGGGTCAATGAAATATTGTGTTCTATCGAAAACATGTAAGTGGCAAAATAAAGGAGATAAGGAAGGCTCTCCTCGTTTTAATCATCTGATTAATGTAGGCGCTTGCTGTGCTGTTTATGGCGGCTCAATAGACAAAAATTCGGACTGCTTGCTCCATACAGCAAAAATCAGATAAGCATAACAAAAAAGTGACTTACTTTAAAGATTGTTTTGTACAACGGAATTACAGCAGGAAATTTATGTGAAATGTGTCCCCGGAGCACTTTAAGGGATCCGTTCTGCGGTGGAAGAGGTTTAGTAAATGCTGCGTGATCCTCTTGGGAATTTTAATGCCACACTTCCATTGCAAGTACAAAGTCAAAGTACCAATCAGTCATTTGACAAAAGCGGAAATTAACAATCTTCAGCTGTCTAGACAAATTCCCCGCACTTGCTCACAGACTGACAGAATGAAGTAAAATCCATTCCGGTTACCATGAACCTGCTTGTATTCTAGGAATAAAACCAATATTAAAAGAATATTACGAAGGCATAACAAGACTGGTCGTTATTTACAGATACGCCCTTGAATGTGCGTAGTTAACACAAGTTAACATTGGTGATCACATATGCTGTAAAGATTATATGTCACTAGTACTTGTTCTATACAGTAGCGTACCTAGCGGGGGGCGGGGGGGGCGGTCCGCACCGGGTGCCGCTCATCAGGGGGTGCCAACTTGCCGGCACCCGGCACCCCTCCAGAGACGGACAGTAATGTCCGCCGCTGGAGGAGCAAGCTCGCAAGAGAGCGGTATCGGAGGTCTTTAACAGACCTCCGGCTCCCTTGAGTGATTTAAAGCCGGTTCCCTTGAACCGGCTTAAAATCACTCAAGGGAGCCGGAGGTCTGTTAAAGACCTCCGATACTGCTCCCTTGCGATCTGCGCGGCAACTGCTGCTGTGTAGAGGGCACTGTGGGCGCGGCTTCAGTGCCGCCGGGATCTGACAACAAACCCCGGCGGCACTGAAGCCGCGCCCACAGTGCCCTCTAACCCGGAAGAAGACAGAAGAAGAGGAGCGCAGAGGAAGACTGCTGTAAAAAGAAAAGACTGCTGTAAGAAGAAAAGAGGTAGAAAAGAAGGTAGGAAATCATTCATTAAGACTGAGTGACAGTGAGAGTGGATTGGTATGTGTGGAATGTGTGGATTGGTATGTGTGGATTGGTATGTGTGGATTGGGTGGATTGGTATGTGTGGTATGTGGGATCTGTGGATTGGTAAATGTGTGGATTGGTAAATCTGTGGATTGGTATGTGTGGAATCTGTGGATTGGTATGTGTGGAATCTGTGGATTGGTATGTGTGGAATCTGTGGATTGGTATGTGTGGAATCTGTGGATTGGTATGTGTGGAATCTGTGGATTGGTATATGTGTGGATTGGCATATGTGTGGATTGGTATGTGTGGAATCTGTGGATTGGTATGTGTGGAATCTGTGGATTGGTATATGTGTGGATTGGCATATGTGTGGATTGGTATGTGTGGAATCTGTGGATTGGTATGTATCCCAAATTTAGTTTTTATTATCAAATTGTCAATTGAAAGCATCTCCCTTTCCACATTCCCCACACAAACACGAGGCTTTCCATGGGACAATTTGCCCATATTGTACCTCAACAGTGTAAGACCAGGGTAAGCGTGACCTGTGTATTATTGATTTAAAAAAATAATAGCAAAATAAAAAAGTATAATTTATATTCTGACTTTTCAGTAATATGTGATATGTTCTTTATTAACCTACAATCATAATATAGCATAATATAGCATATGAAGGTGAATTCACTGCCATTAGTATGATCCAAATACAATGAAGCAAAGTGACATCAGATTAATCTTGGTATGGTATTGGTATGTGTGGAATCTGTGGATTGGTATATGTGTGGATTGGTATATGTGTGGATTGGTAAGTGTGGAATCTGTGGATTGGTATGTGTGGAATCTGTGGATTGGTAAGTGTGGATTGGTAAGTGTGTGAGAGTGATGGGTGTTATGCTGTACCATTTCCAATGTCTTTTTCATTATAATTATGCTCTAAAGTACATCATAACTCCCATCACTCTATACTGTTCCATACAGTGGCAGAGCTGGGAGACAGAGGCCTTGCACCCCCACCGCAGGACTCCTGAAAGGTAAGTGAACTTCAAAGGGGGCAGAGGGTAGATAGTTAGGAGGGGGTAGATAGGGAGAAGGGAGTGAGACGGAGGGATAGGGGGTAGATAGGGAGAAGGGAGTCAGAAGGGGGTGAAAATGGGTAGATAGGGAGAAAGGAGGGTAGCAAAAATATTGTTTTTATGGGACAAAGATGGCACAGGTAGCGTGTTTATGGGACAAAGATGGCACAGGTAGCGTGTTTATGGGACAAAGATGGCGTACACTCGGCTGTTTGGGAACAATGCTGACTCATGCTGGGCTGTTTGGGGACAAAGATGGCACGTCCAATGTGTGTGTAATTTGGGTGCTGGTGCAGGTTCTATGTGGGCAATGTGGACGCTGGCTTTGGGGTGTGCAATCTGTGATCTATGCCTGTAATTTAGGGTGTTTTATCTATAACTTTAATGCTGAGTTTTTATGTGAATTCCAATTGATCAATACCTTCAAAGCTGGGTTTGTGTGTTAATGTGTTGGTCTATATCTGCTATGCTATGTTTCTATACATTATTTATGTTTACCAGCAAATACAGGATTTGTATGTCTTATTCAGTTGATCAATACCTGGGGTGCTGTTTCCATGTGTTGTTTATTTGATCTATACCTTCAGTGCTGAGTGATTTCCAGTTGATCTATACCTGCAATGCTGGGTTTGTGTGTTCTGTTGATTTATACCTGCAATGCAATGTTTCCATACATTATTTATGTATACCTGTAAATACAGGATATTTATGTCTTATTCAGTTGCACGTGCTGTTTCCATGTGTTGTTTATTTGATCTATACCTGAACTACAGGGAGTAATTAAAAGAGAGTTGTGGTTTAGTGACGTAGGGGACAAATGGACTTTGGGGATGATTACGGGGAGAGGACCTCCCTATGTCACGGTGCAGTCAGAAGAAGGGAAGGCTGTACTGACTCTCACAGTCTTCCCCTGATCTGCAGTTGAGGGCAGTACAACATAATCCCTATCACTATACATCGATCTAGACATTTACAATAATGCAGCATAACCCCTACCACTATATACTAAGCCAGACACTGAAGTGGTAGGCCTACACCACATCAATGGATTTGTATATAGTGATATGGGTTATGCTGCATTATTGTAAATGTCAGGCTCAATGTATAGTGATATGGATTACGCTGCCCCACCGTCAATGTGTGCTCACTATAAAGTGATAGGTGTTATCCTGTATCACCGGCAATGTGGGCTTCAGTATATATTAACAGTTATGTTGTACCACCGTCAGCGCGTGCCTCAGTATATAATGGAAACAGTTATGTTGTACTACTGTCAGCGCGTGTCTCAGTATATAATGATAGCAGTTGTGCTGCACAACTGTCAATGTCTGCCTCAGTGTATAATGATAGTTATGTTGTACTACTATAAGTGTCTAGCTCAGTATATAAAGATAGCGGTTATGCTGTACCACCATCAATATCTGGCTCAGTTATAGTGATAGGTGTTATGCTGTTCCACTGTAGTATCTGGCTCAGTGTATAGTGATAGGAGTTATGCTGTTTCACTGTAATGTTTGCCTCAATATATAATGAAATTACTTAAGCTGCACCACCGTCAATGTCTGTCTCAGTATAGAGTGATAGGCATTATGCTGTACCACCGTCACTGCCTGGCTCAGTATATAGTGATAGGTGTCATGCTATACCACAGTCAGTGTCTGGTTCATATGGTATATATAATCATGAGTCGACATGGCAACACCACTATATATCCAAATGCTTAAATAAAATGAGAACAATGTTATGGTGACTCCTGATTATAATATCAGAATTTTTTTAGTTTATAGTGTCTTTAGCTGCTTAGCCAGTACTTAATTTGTAATGTTTGTCACTCATTTGTTAGGTCTTCTTAGAAACTTGTTGTGTTTGTTGTTTTTTTGGGGGGGTTATTAAAGAAAGCACTATTATATGTTCAGTAAATGTTATTTAAACATATTTATTTTACTTATAAGTTATTAATTTATTTTTTCAGATTTCTTGTTGTTTACAGTTGACATACAGTTTACAAATTGGTGCAATAAATATTCTTGCCAACATAATTTTGTAGATGTCTTTACATTGGGGGGGGGTGCCACTTACAGGATCCGCCCCGGGTGCCAAATACTCTAGGTACGCCCCTGGTTCTATATAGTGCAAGGTCTTGAGGTTAGTACCATTTTCAAATAATGTAGGTTTCCTGTGATGATTTAAATTTTTATATGAAATCATGAATTGGTATGTGTCCGAAAAGTTGTTTTTAAAACATAGATGTTTCATCTATATAAATACAAGCATACTGCCCCCAGCTTCCCTGCAGAGTGTTGCCTTGTCTCCCCTTAGAAGCACTTTTTTATTCAGGTCATTTGCAGGCTTAAGTGCCGATGGCACGGACAGAAAGCGGCTGGGGTCAGGAACAAATATAGAAAATAAAATATAGCATTATTATAGCACACTCCTAGTGGCATCCTCATCCGTGGATGGAGCAGATAATCCTATAGAAATCTGGTTACTTACTTTTAATAAAATTGTTTTTTTTTTGTTTTTAAAGGTTGGGGGGTTATTTTCGGTTTCGGCCAAGTCAATGCTGAATTTTTTGTTTCGGTCCAGAATTTTCATTTCGGTGCATCCCTACGACTAAGCCAGTCAGTGCATGCCTCAGTATATAGTGATAGGTGTTATGCTGTACCACCGTCAATGTGTGCCTCAGTAAATAGTGATAGGTGTTATGCTGCACTACCGTCAGTGCGTGCCTCAGTATATAGTACCAGGTGTTATGCTGTACCACCGTCAATGTTTGTCTCAGTATATAGTGCTGTACCACCGTCAGTATATAGTGATAACAATTATGCTGTATCACCGTCAATGTTTGCCTCAGTATATAATGATAAACGTTATCCTGTACCATTGTCAATGTTTGCCTCAGTGTATAATAATAGCAGTTATGCTATACCAACGTCAATGTCTGCCTCAGTATATAGTGATAGGTGTTATGCTGTACCCCTGTCAATGTCTGCCTCAGTATATAATGATAACAGTTATGCTGTACCCCTGTCAATGTTTGTGTAACGATAGAAGCTATGCAGTTTTAAAGTGTGTGTGTGGGGGGGCACATACAGGATCCGCCCCAGGTGCCAAATACTCTAGGTATGTCCCTGCTGTATTGTCACATTTAAACCATAGAAAAAAAACGATATTTTTTGCTTTTGTCCCCTTTCTTTAAAATCTGTTTTTCTTTTTCTCTTTTTTTCATTTTGTTATTACCGTTTAAGTTCCTTATGGAATTCCAAATGCAGACACCGAACCGTGTAAAAGGAATGTTATACCCCTTTTACAGCAAACTATAAAGCAAAATAGTGATGTAAAACTGAGGAAATTTGCACATATATCACAGTGGATTATTCTATGTGCCTGCTTGTTATGAGCAACTACATATTTCAAATAAATTGTAAAAAATGACATGAATGAGGCTCACGGTAGGTAAAGAAGGATTATCTTTGGTGATATATGTGTAACCCCTACCAACCCGAATAGTGAATATTTCAAGCTCTTGCCTTGTAGGTTACAATCATTTGACCAAAATGGTAAATCTACCTGCATTGTTGGTGTCATCATGTGGGTTCAGAAGCCCTTTCTACAAAGTATATACAAAGTGTCAAAGAACAAATGACAAAGAACTTCCGAGAGTAGATCACCCAGAGCCCACCTTCTTCTGTAGAAGTAGCTTTGCATGGGGCAGGGTTTCCCATGCTTTGGGGTAAGGCTAGTCTTAGACATCCTGTAGTCATAAGAAAGTGGCCGGGAGTAAGCCGGAACATGGAAGGGGAGCAAGCATGGCCACACATTCCGCGCCCCTGCCTGGAGACGGAAGAAACTGTCCGGGAGACCTAGAGAAGCAGAGCTTCACTTGGAGACTCTGGGTCAAACCTGGAGAATTCCCGGTTATGGCCATGACCTGTTCCGAGTCAAGTCTTTGCACGTTTATCTTACCTACTCTCACCGTGCTTTATTACATTATAACCATTAACATTTAATCATCACCGACCATTTAAATAGTTCAGAAACTCTTCGGATATTTCTACTGTAGTAATACAAGTCTTATTTATCTATCATGGATCTCTTAGCGTTGCCTTATAGGCCACCCATATAATGAGTTTCACAGTATGTCTGTTGACTTTAATTTCTAAAAAAAATAATAATAAATTATGTTTAAAAGAATCGCGTGACATAACATTGTTTCTTTCATTAATTCTGTTGACTAATAAAAGGTAAGCAGTCATTTCTCACAGTTACACCAGTCCTAGACAGAACAATTCTTGTTTCGTTGAAATTGTTCGGCTTCCATAGTTAGTACTTTATTTCTTTTTTTACTCTCTTTGTGATTATAACGTCAAACACACAGCTTTATCATTGTCACCTTTATGTCAGCAAACCGATTAAATGCTTTTAATATAAAGCATAATTACATTCAAGGTAGTCCAGATCACATCTGTGATATTATTATCTGCTGCAGATGCGGAAGAATAGACTGTGTAAGTGAATAGCTTTAGTCTTGCCTGAAACACAGTTTTGTTGCGGGTGTAAATCACTTGTCAGTTTATAGTAAATGTAACTCTGTTATAATCGGAGAAAAAAAAAAAAAAGTGGACGGCACAGATAATCTCTTTGGCCGTTTTCCTGGTCCCGTCGTACATTAAAGACTGGCAGGTCCTCCTTTTGAATGACAGGTGTCCTTTGAAACGCGTGTGAATCTGTATCTGTACAGACTGTTGAAATGCATATTTTTTTTTGTCCTTATCGTAAAGGGATGGATGGGCAAGATAGGTGCTGCTAACATTGCAAATAGCTCCGGAATTATTCATCGTCAGCTGCGGGCAAAGAATAGAGCTAAGTTTTATTATTCACCGTGCACAATAGGAGGATGCTTAATGATTCTCCGTTACCTTGGCAGAATTGTCTGTCGACTTCAGGAAATAGCAGTGGGTGACACAGGTCTGGCCAAGTGTTAGCGCAAGATCATACGTACCGGTCCCATTTTAATTTCTAATACATTAATCTTTTCTTCGCAGATGCACAATGAATATTCCAGAGTCTCTTGTTTGTTGGGAGCTGCCTCGCCTTCATCTATTCAGGTGGTTTCTCTGACAGTGAATGGTGGCTTAAAAGGCCTGATCAGTCAATGACAACTGTCTCACAATAGCACCGAGTAACGCTTCTCCTCTCTCCTTTTCAGGCATCTGATAGACAACTCTGACACCTGATCTCTGGAGACCTCGTGGAGTCACAGAGAGTCCTTAAGAGATTTCCTTTAGTTTATCATTCCAAAAAAGAATTGTCACAGGTGATGTATCACACTTTCTCAGAAGCTGAACCTGACCCCGAAACCCAATTCATTTACGCTATGCGTATCACTTGGAATTAAAATGGATTACGTTGGCTTAGTCCTGTTTTACAAGCAGAAGGCAAGCAACGTGGAATCCATTCTGCAATTTTAATCCTTTTGTCTTTTTTCTGCTAATTAGTATTGTTTTAAGTTCATTATCCTGGCTTGCACATTGTTGGTAGTTGGGTACAAATACGTGTAAGCTATGTCCGTGCTTTAGCGTTAACTGACCCTAGCATTGTTGAATTATACCAAGTCAGTGCATAACAGTGTGCCTTGCCATCTGCAATTAACCGAATCCCTATTAACGAACATAATTAGCAAAAGAAAAACAGCATTGCTGTTTTGTAGAGATCTCACTTTTATATGTTTTTATCGGGATAGACTGTTGTATAATAAGGTCTCTTTTAACAATCGGTTTAGCCCAATGATTACATCGTTTGAATAGAATAATAAAAAGAGCTGTATTCTTCCCAAAACCAAGCCAGGGGTTGAGCCCTTGTAGACATTCCTATGATCGTTCAGTGAAACTGGGGGCTTATTCACTAAAGAAATGTCTTCAATGTCTCCTCAACCAATGAATTATACATTATAAAGGGCTAGTTCAGTCCTTCTTGCTGAAGGACTTGGTAATTTTGTGTGAGGGATCTAAAAGCACAAGGCTCTTTCAAACTCTCTTAACCACTTTCTGTTTAGTGAATAGATCCCAGCACACCCTGAAAATGTCTCACTCTTTGCCTAGTTGATGTTTCGAATGAGTGATGTTGGGAATCGTCGAAGATGAGAAAAAGATGTAGCCCAGGGTGCCTTCTCTTCCCGCAATCCTCTCATCGGGTGGACCTTCTTTGAATGCCCCCTGGGGCAATCCAGCCCTCCTTTGCCAGCCTTTCCTGGCCCAATCTGACCGTCTAATTTAGAAATAAAAGCTGGTTTGTTATAAACATTCGTCTGGCTACATTTTATAGTAATAATCATCACATGTTTATTGAAACCTTTTGGTTAAAAACATAATATTCAGCAATTAAATAAAAATGACTTCTGGTTCTTTTACCAAGGCATTCATCAACATATTAACTTTGTATGCAAACAGATTTGAAGCCTTTAGACTTTAATTTCTCTGGAAATCATTATTTTAATGCATTGCTCTGCGCGCCGAAATGATAGTATTTAATCATTGCATTTTTCATTCTGTATAGTCAGATGTAACTTTTTAATAGATCACTATGTCATATCTATAACCTGTATTCTTGGCATTTCGGAGGCAGGTTAAGACAAGACTGGAATGCAGAGATTTAATTTAACGCTATTGGAATGTAATGTCCCATTGACAAAGTCATTAACTCTTTACAAGTGTATATGTAAGTTCCTATAAATCTCTGGGAAAAAAACTAACTGAAATATATTGTTCAGCCGATGTTCATTGACAAAAATGCTACTTAACATCATGAGTATTAATTGCTGTGTTTTAAAGAGTCAAATAAATCGTTTTGTTTAAATCAATCCCTAGCATCGGAGAAACGCGTGATGAAAACCAGTTAATGGGATTTCCCATAATGCACGATTTTCATGCGGATAATTTTTCCCGTTGAAGGTAAAGATATGTGAACTTATCTATCGGATCATTGTGTTCTTATTTTATTGGGGATTTCTCATGCAAAATCATATACATATCCTTTATCCTTTAACCAATCTATTAAGATGGGATAGAACCTATAGAACGGCCTGGAGCACTCTGTCGTCTGGGGGAGTGGCTTTGCAAGGAGGAAGGGCCGGACATAATGTAGGAGGGGCTAGTATTAAATAGGGGTGTGGCTAGTTCTAGACAGTCTTGAGCTGAAGGAAAGTAGGTAAGAGTGGGTGTGGCTAAACATATCTTTCCAGCCCCTAGAACGAAGAAAGAAGAATCAGAGCTCCGTCTGGAGTAAAATCCAGAGTTAAAAGAAGAATATCGAAATTTTACAATTATACTTTTAGATTAATTTTCTTCTCATTTAAAGTAAATATAACATGTATACAAGTATAAATGGGGGGGCATATGTAGTTTGTTTTTGGTCCTGCGCTGCCTGGTATTTCAATAAGATATCAGTTATCAATGCTGACCCTTTAAGTGTCATTCAAAAAAATTGGAGTACGTGAAAAATACTTTTTTTTAGGGTGGGTTACCACTGTTAATCCCTCTTCATGACAATTTACGCTTTCTGTCCCCCTTATTTTAGCAGACAGCATATAATTTCTGCAGCGCAGGCAGGACCCGTAGGAAGCGACTTGCATTGGTGTAATTCTGATATCTGATAAAGTAACCGCTGACAGATTAATGTAAATCACCTCTTTGATCTAGACATGTGGATGTCTTTACAATGTTCCGGGAGTTTAAGAAAAGGTTTATACATATATTCGGTACATGGCAGTGCTAGATCTTTGTGACATACTGATCACAGGACTGACAGGCAACATACAAAAACCTCTTTGTTGATCTGACATTGAATGTTTGAAAAAAAAAATCAGTCAATGTTATTTCTGTCAAGTTTCTCTGATGAAATAGAGCACGAGTTTATTGCGTGTTTGGTGGGGAAGCTTTAAATCCGCCTGTTAGGTAATTCAAAGTTAGACTCATTTTCTAGCGTTTGCATTCTGTATTTGGATAGTTTACTTTATTCTGCAACCAACGGGATATTTGTTATGATTATTTACGAAATCATTAATTATTAATATTAATACATTTTTATAATGGATAAAAGTGTTTACTATATTTGTCCTCCATGTTATGGAGCTTTTCAGGATGTCATTTTCAGATGCCTCGTTTTATTTTAATGAAATTATGTGAATACGCTTTGATGATCTGGTATCATAGAAGGCCATTGCGACAACCTGAAACAACAAAGCTCATCTCATACAGTGTTTCATCTTCTAATCTCCTGGGTTATTGTCATACCTGGGGACTTCCCATGGTTGCCCACATGTTAACTCTACCTTTCCTCCACCTTTTGGGGTGCTGAAAGGGATATGGCTATGATAAGGCAATGGTACTAGCCACAGTTCATTGGAAGCAGGTAGGGAATGGAAAGAACTTTGGTAAGGAAAGGGCAGAACCTGGGATGAGGTGGTCATGGCACTGTACTCCAGTTCAGAGGACATCTTTGGTTATTGCCTTTTTCTACATTTCTTTGCTGTGATGCTGCTTGCTTATCTGCATAAGTGCCAGGTTAATGCAGGTGTTCATACTTTGTATATACATAGACAGTCATCAATTAGCCCAGGAGTGACTCATCTGCCTACCTGATAAATTCTCAGGGTGGTCTACAAAGAGCTCTCTCTTCTGGGGGGAGGTGTTGTCCACCCAAGAGAAGACGATAGTCAAATGTGGAGGCGGGGCTAGATGCATGAAGTGGTAGAGCTGCCCTCTTATAGGCGTCAATTAGTTGGGAGTGGGAGGGGAAGTGGTCAGGGTGTGGGTGGGGAATGGGCATGGCCAAACACACGCCCCTGACCATAGAAAGAGGAAAGTTACCCGAAGACCCCGGGTACACCCAGAGACTGTGGGTCTAACCCAGAGAGTTCACTAATTGGTGTCACTGGCATGGTAGTCTGTTAGATCAGATAGGATGCCAGCATTAACAAGGGGGTGGTTGTATTCCAAATTCACAGAAATACTCTGCCTTTCTACTGGACATGTAGGGGACTTTACCATCCTAAATATTCATTTAAAATAAAAACAAAAATTCTAGGCATGACTGTCAGAATCTAGGTATGATAAATCGCATTGACCTTAGGGGTCTGCCCAAAAGTGAAAAGAGTTACAAATCATTAACTAATTTGTTGCTTTTAGCTTTTCAAACTTTGTATGAATCCAGAGGAAAAAAATAATAGGTGACTTTGATTTGTAGCTTCTGCTGAAGTTGATCCTGTTGAGGTCATTTGATCTTTAAGACATCCATTCCTCTAATTTGCTTATATAGTTGTGGTCATCGGCTTTGGCCAAATCTAGACGTAAAAGAATCAAGGCAAGGTCCCAAACACAATTCTTCAGGGATAAATTGTTTCCACGTCTGTCATGCTTGTCTAAATTGAGAAAAAACCTTAAAGGCGTATCAAACTTAAATACCCCTGCATGAAAAAGCATTTTAATGTTAACAAACAAACGCATATATATATATAGTATTTAAAAAGTGTTTCTATTGTGATTAGAGCTAGAATGTTTTTTTTACATGTTTTACAATAAATAAACCTTTGTGATGCGTAAAACGTATCGTAACTTATCGTTCGCAGGTTCTACATGATTATTCCTCCCCATTATTATCTTTCACCTATTGTTAAGCTGCTGATTGTTGATAATTGGTTCAGGCAGACTTTGTAAGAATAGGGTAGGCAATAGGGAACCAAACTTTTAAACTAAATGTCTCCGTAACACTGATTAACAAACAGAAATGACATGGTTTGACCCAGAATCGCCAGAAGAAACGATGCTTCCCCGGGTTAGACATTTGGCCATGCCCACTTCCATCCCTTTTTCATAGTACATATAGAATTATATTATATGTTATAATGTTTATGTATTCACTACGTACATATATATTTTAATTCAATAGAAGCCAAATCAAAAGATTACTGTATCGACTCATTATTCAGGGTGCCGTGGAAAGCACATCTTAATGATAACTTTGTCTATATTCGCATTCTATTGAAGACCGTGTTAAACCTACATTTTCCACATGTAAAGAATCAGAACCAGCTGGAGCAGAGATGTAACAAGAAACCACTGGGCCCTGGTGCGAAAATTTCCCCCCACCACTGTGCCATCATTGCCCCCACACAACTGGTCTGTGTCTGCTTTGCCCCCTTGCCCCCCCCTTCCAACATACAACATATGTAAACGCACTGACACAAATTACACATCCATGCTCACACACACACATACACACAATTACACATTCATGCTCACATGCACAAAAGTACACATCCATGCTCATACACAAATATATATACACACACACTCTAAGTGCATGTTCTCTGAGCCTTTAAGAGCACTCTTGCCAAGACCTAAAAATTCATTTTTTTTTGTATTACTTTGAGTATATTTATAAACGAGCCAAAAAGTTACACAACATTTCTACAATAATCATCGGAAGATAAGCTGGGTATATGGTTTATTCGTGAATCATATCAGAATCATTTTTGAGCGATTAATGAAAAGCAGATAAAATATAAACGTATTTTTTCTTCAGCATATTATGACAAATTGATAGCAATCATAAACACGTAGCAATATTTTGACATCTCAGAATAAGTCAACGAGAAATGAGCAATAAAGTAGAAATGAGGGCGACTGAAAATGTGTATCCGTGGAGATTGTTTTATTTATTTAAGATATTGTAAATTAGGTTTCATCTTTTTTTTCATTTATGAGAACATAAAAGAGACGCAAAATATTTGTCAGGTCACATTACAACAAAATGTTGCCACTTTTGGTATTATTTTTTATTGGCTGATAGACTTAACATTTTGCTTTTTAAAACATTTTAACTTTTTTAGCTTTGTAAATATTCTCAAAGTTACCCGCTCTATAGCATGGTGCTATGTTAAAAAACATTACTGTTTTGCCAGCCTAAATTCGATTGGCTGTTGCTTTAGTGACATCGATGGAAGTGCCCAGTGATGTATTTACTTTTGGTCTAACCGAGGGACGTGCCACCTGCCATCCCCTTCATGCCGATATTCGTACTTCTGGGCATTGGGATATGACGTCATGTCCAGGCATCTCACTTGCAGATGTAAGTGCTGACTCGGCACATCCCTCCATAGTGTTAATGGGCCGGTGGGGGGCATCTCTGCTGTGCGGCAGAAGGCCTGCTGCCTCCTTGGACCTGCTCTCCTAGGCCTAGTGGGCCTAGGCCACAATACGTTAACGGAAGTGATACTGAGAATGTTCAAGAAGCTCACCATCCTTCCAGGAGCCAGGGGATGATGAAAATGAGATAGAAGTCCAATTCTGTAATTAGCCAATGGCACCTGTATCAAATGGCCAGGACAGGATTGAAATCTCAGGCAATTAAATAATAAACGTAACGTGAAGAAGAACATGGATAAAACGGGGTACATGGATGGCGCTAGGAGACATAACGTGTACAGACTACCTCATGGGAAATATGCCATCTGCTGATAAATATCGTAGACCACTGTAGCCACTGTGAGCATATTTTTTTCTGTTCAAAAGGTAGTCACCTGATGCCCCCACACGCAGGGTAATTACTTACAATAATGCTCTTGCTTTTTCAGCTGCCTTTGTGTTGAAGCTGGTATAAGCTATGCTATGTACTTTACTTCTGTCCTCCTGAGCACTTTTGCTATAAAATCAGTAGGGGTAGAGAGAGGGGATCGATAACACATGGAGTGGTTGTTATGGGCCACCTTCTGACAGCAGCATCAAAAGCAAGGGACTATTAAGGACGCATTCTTCTTCTCAACATGACTTTGGAAGTAGTACATACAAAATTCTACATTGTTAGTTTTTGTGTAACAATATCCCACTATCATCCACTCTGTATCTTATTTTTTGACCCACATTGGGTATACATTTTGAAGAATTCTACCAGTTGTAATTATGAGAGCACCCGCTATCAAGAGACAAACCTTCAAGTGATCCAGATGAGTATTGTACCCACCTGACACAAAATCTGTTGGTTTTATGATTTATTTTTTATATATTTTGAATTAATCATGGTCCTCTCCTTGGGTATGCATTTAACCGTTCAGCAGCGCACGGCACATCTACATTTATTTAAAGGATTTATTGTTGTTTTTTTTGCAATATTGCTCCTGCTAGTTAGACAACATATGAGTTTTTGGGGGTTTAGAATTGACACTTATATATATATAACAAACTAGTCTAGCAGATTATTTCTACAAAATATATATATTATCTAGAAAATTATTGACAATGCTGCCATGACATTGCAATCAACGATACTGTGTTTAACCAACAAAAATGTTTTGAATTATTACCCCAATCCACTGAGATGCCATCTTACCGAGGTGTGCATTGGTCGTTTGGTCGTTTGACATTTCACTAGATTGCTGTGTTTAGTCTGAGGTTAGTGGAGCCAAGGTGCAGTACTTCTTTGCCTCCCGTTCCCCACAACTAAAAACACACACACACACACACACATACTAACATGCAAAATTGCTGTAACACCGACTCACTATAACACCATACATGTACACATATATACAAAGGCCCTCTCCCTCACACTACTGACCATAGGCTCACCCTTAGAACTCTAATACCATACACTCATAACAACACCAACATGCACACAAACACTCTAACATACACTAACACATACACAAGGATGGTAACACCGTATACTCATATACACACTAACACTATCTAGAGTGTAAGCTTGCTTGAGCAGGGCTCATCTTACCTCTTACTTTTCTAAGTCTAGTTGTTATGCTATATACTACTTGTCATGTCCTGCTTACCCATTGTAAACAGAATATGATGATGCTATAAAAACAATAAAAAATACCATGCACTTGCACACACACTCTAACACCATATATTTACATATACATACATACATACATACAATCTCCCCTATTCTCTATGCAACTCACACAGTTCTCTTTGCCCTACCTCTTACCTTGCATTGAAACCTATCGTCACTGCAGCTTGCACTGTTTGTGTGAACTGGCACTGCTGCCACCCTACTGCAGCAGAGTTATGTAAGGTCCATGTGACCCAGCAGGGCACCTCGGAACAATTTACCACAAAAAAAAAAACAGGTTTTTTATTTGTTTGCTTTTAAATTAGCACAACTGACTTTTCTATAACAGCATATTTTTTTTTCTTTTAAGTAGCGTAAGAGACATTGTATATGCAAAGACTGTTTATTTAATTCCATACATCTCTACATGTATTACATTTTAGGTTTTAGATTTTTTTTATATATTGTAGATACACAAATATTTTTTTTATTTTTGTATTTCATTTATTGGAATGGTGCAGCAGTGTAGGATTTTATTTGTATATCATTCAGTGATTTTGCTATAGCAATAAGAAAACAGCCTCATTATTGCAATATGGTTTTATTTTGTCAATTGGATATTTTTTTTTCTTCTAGTATAGTTTTTAATATATTTTGTGCAGCCCCAAACTAAAATATGTTATTGAAATAAATATACCCGGGATTACCAATAGGGGGCAATGTTGGTGCAAAATTCCAATCAGCAACCCTGCTTTTATTGATAATTCACTGGGAATATGTATTTTTGGTGCAGCTGCACAGAACTTTTTGCATGTTAACTGAAACTACACTTTATGAGAAGTAATACATTTTTTGTGGCATTAACCCTTCGTTAACCCTTCTGCACACAAACATAATCAGGCCCATATAAACGTACCGATCGCATCGTGTCGTGTTTATAGAAGTACGCCGGATACATTTGTCAACGGGAAGATGCAAATGAACCAAGAATGATAGATTTATTTGTCATTAAGCAACACGAGGTTTACAGCTCTATCTTCCAAACTGTCGAAAGGTTAACGTGATTCTCTCAACTGACATTTGGTTACCCATCAGTTTAGTGCGCTAAATATGAACCGGTTTTTTTGTATTCCCTGATACAGTTTTGCAATCAAATCTCGCTCAGCCCAAGAACGTTTACAGATACTTCATATCCACTTTCAATACGATTCAATTAATGAATTACTCCAGAGCTCAACGTGGAAAGCAAATCCTCGGCAGAAGCTACAATTTACGGAGGAGCGATTTTTTTATTATTTTTTTTTTTAAGCGCTGAATTGTTCCAATGAATTTTGATGCCAAGCATTTCATTTTAATTAGCCTACAATGTTTATTTGCGACATGCCCGCAACCCAATCATTATATAATGCGGCAATGCATTTTCCTCTTCAGCCTGCGATTGCCTGGATTTTGCATTCGGTGACATTTCATTCGGTCATTGGAGGAATTATTATTTTTTTCACAGATGTAAAGCATTTGAATTGTATTATCGCTGTTGTTATTACTAGAGAACCATCGTAACTTCTTGTTGTATTATATATAAGATGACCGGACTGTTTATGCATTCTTCAAAATGAGAAAACAAAATGACCTGATCTAGAAGCTGTAGCCCTGTTGCTGAAGCTGTCCTTCTCCATGGTCCAGCATGTCGTGCCACTGATTGGCTGTTTGAAATCAATCGGATTTCGGCCCATGCGCATGGGGTCTGACCCTTGTTCACAGCGTTCCCTAAGCCAGCACACAAAATATTTTGGGGAATTCTGCAGAACCAAATACAGCTTCCGGGGGGGGGGGGTCATCAGAGCCTCTTTATTTTCATACATTATAACAAGAACATGGCAGCCATGTTTGAACTTTAATCTCTTTTGCCAACAAGGCCTACCGGAAAAATAATTCTTCAACTAGACATTGGCTAGCCAGTTATTTAGCGCTTTAATGGGGCATTTTGACATTTTTCAATGACGAGTACCCCTAATTTTACATTCAGTGCCCCGATTTTAGTATTTAAATGGGAAATTAAAAAAGTTGAATTGTGTGTTGATTTGGAATGACATTGGCTGCTCTGAATACATTTATTTAGAGCAAAGTTCCACAATACTTCTGAATTTTACCGTATGTTTATGCTTAATATGGGGTTTTTAGTAGACTAATAATTTCCAGGGGGACTGTCCCCGTAAAATGTGAGCTTCTTGTCACCCCAGAATCTTCTGTCGCTACATTTTAGACGTACATCGAATGCGTTAACCTATGTGTTGGCTCTTGCTTTCAAAGAACACAGTCTGTAATCTCCCTCCACAGCCCTTTTCAATAAATCACCTGCAAGCATGTTTGCTAAAGACCAAAACCAAAATGACATAAATTAAAGAGATATATGAATGAAATAAGGACTAATAAATAATTAATCAGGGATTTTCAGCGCTACTGCATGTGGCGGCTTTAAAAGGAGGATAAGCAGCATGGGCCATTGATCCATAACTCAGAAGCAGGAGAGCTATAGGCAGCTGGTCCCTGGCTTGACACAAAAATCTGTGTAAATTGTTACCTCGTTCATAATTTTGTCATGTGAAACAAAAAGCAGGCACTAATAGGCTGTAATAATAGTTGTCATGGATTTGCTGTCGTTTCGCTGCAGCTTCCACTGTCATTACCCCACAGTAGGATCCCAGTGCTTCACTTGACTTGCGATCTTCAGGTATTTGAGGTCTGCTATACAGTGGGCCGTGGAGCAATATCGGACTAATTTTTCAGTTGGTTTTTGGCCCATTTGTTTTCAGGAAACTAATTCCATTTCCTGCCCGCTCATTTCAGACTAAAATCGGGGGTATTTTGCGATTTGGGAATGAAATTTGTTGTCCGATGCCCACATTTACGCTGACTCCCTCACACTCCCATTTTTGTTTACACTCTCTCTCATGCTCTCTGAATGTCTCCCTACCTTCTTTGGCGACCCCTTCCATTTCCATGTATCACAGCTCTGCTTCCATGTCTCCCATCTTCTTGTTCTACCTAAGTCCATCAGGTCCATCAGGTTCAACCCCTCTACCTAACCTTCCTACTCCTACTGATCCTTTTTCCTCTTTTATATCTTCTTTTTCCCCCTCTTCTTTCTACAGCGACATCTTCGCGGTCTGACCTCCTGATTAACTTCCACCAACATGACAAAGTTTCCGGTGACATCCTCTCCCCCGACCCTCAAATCAAGGGAGAGGACATCACTAGAAGTCCACCATCTTGGTGGACGTTCACATGAGGTTATCTTAGGGCAAAATGGCAGAAGCTCTGCCATTTTGAAAGAAGAAAAAGGAGAAAAAAGAGAAGAACAAAAAGATGAAGGACAAGTCTTTCTGGTCTTACGTTTGTATTGCTGGTCAATAGTCATCAATATATCAATATTACTATGGGACGTTGAGCTTGCATGAATTCAGGTATCTTCCTTATGTAGACTGCCTCAGTTGTATTTAATTATTTCAAGAAAATGAATTAAATTAATACGAGTTTTGTCATATGATTTTGATGTCACTGTATCCAATTTATTTTTAGTCTTTATAAGTGACTTATAAAAAGAGATTTGTTCCTTACTGTTCTCCAAGACTTTGGTCATTATAGAAAATAAATAATAGAAACGTAGGTTCACAGCGTAGCTCTGTATGATTTCTTTTCTTTCTGTGCGACCAGATCAATAAAGCTCTTAAAAAGAATAATATCATATTTGTATGATACCGTTCCACAAATATAATGCCATACATTTAGTAATATAAAGTACAACATTTTCCCATGATTCCCTCCTCTTCTATAATTGTAAAGATTTATTAACACTTAAATGGCAAATGCCACCTACGCAGTCTTTACCCTAACTAGATGTATTTATTAAGGAATTGCCCATCTGACCTCAGTAAAGCTGAGAAATCAAGCAAAAGGGGGAGGGGAAACTAAAATAATTAATTCCCTGCCTTAAAACCAAACCCTCTTCTTCTAACCCCACCCTTTCAAAGTCTTCTAGAACCAATCAGTTTCCACTAATAAGAACAAATTAAAGGATAAGATTAATATAAACATACTGTCCCTCTCCTTCCCCCTCTGCCTCTCTTTCCCCCTCTCTCCTTCCCCCTCTCTCCTTCCCCCTCTCTCTCTTTCCCTCTCTCTCCTCCCTCTCTCTCTCTCTCCCTCTCCTTCCCTCTCTCTCTCTCCTCCCCTTTCTCTCTCCTTCTCTCTCTCTCTCTCTCTCTCTCTCCTCCCCCTCTCTTCTCCCCCTCTCTCTCTCCTTCCTCCTTTATCTCTCCTCCCCCCTTCCTCTCAAACATAGAATTTGACAGCAGATCATCAGAATCATTTGGGCCATCCTAGTCTGCCCATTTGTCCTGATGTATGACTCAAACCTTAATCAGGTCTCGTCCTAGATCCTAGGTATAAGCTTAAATTCCCTTACTGTGTTAACCTTTACCACTTCTGATGAGAGGCTGTTCCATTTATCTACCACCCTTTCAGTAAAAAAAAAACTTCTATAACTCTATCTCTTTTAAAAGAAAACTGGAAAAAATACATTTAATGGCACCATTGAGATCCTTGAAAATGAGTTTTAGATTATAAATACAGAGCCGGATGTTATATATACTCATGGATCAAAGTACCTAATTACAGTAATCAAGGATTATTAG
Source organism: Spea bombifrons (assembly GCF_027358695.1). Lineage (NCBI taxonomy): Eukaryota > Metazoa > Chordata > Amphibia > Anura > Pelobatidae > Spea > Spea bombifrons. The sequence goes on along the minus strand of NC_071093.1, from coordinate 8,034,078 downwards.
CAGTGATATGGTTTTAAGAATAGGTACTATACATTTCCGAGCAATAGCAAGTCTTGCTGTTCTTAAGTAGTCATGTTAAATGTGTCACTTTTACATTTTCTTATATCTCTCCAAGGATTTTTATTTTTTTTCTTCACTTTGTTCCTTATCTTTTTATTTTACGTGGTCCTCTCGGTTTAATCGCAGGAAATCTTGTCTTCTTACAGTCTCAAGGAAATAGTAAGGTCTGTAGCTACCACCCTGAAGAATATCATATCTAATATTATCTAGTTTATCTCTTTTTTAATGTATGTTTTTTTAAAAAAAATCTGAGCAATATAACATGTTTTTTTTGTATAATAAAAAAGGTGTTTCGTATCACTGATCTCATTTTTATCATAAATGTAATTAAGCGACAATATTAGTTAAAACATACGTTAAAAAGTCATATTCAAAGTGACTGATAGATAATAAACAGGTATATATATATATATATATATATATAAATATATAAATAGACGGGCAGATTTCACCCCTTATTATTAGTATTAAGTACTTAGAGCATTGTTTCTTGTTCTTTTTTCTACAAAACGTAATTTAATTTGGAGATTTTTTAAATATTTTTTTGCTTCGTCAATAGGCAGAAAGACCCAGAGACGTATCTAATTAGGTGTGTGTAACATATTAAGTTATTGTCTATTAAGTAACAGATGATGATTAAGTAGTGTTCATTTGGATTTAAATTATTAAGACATTAATTAACAGTGTCATGTGAATAAATCACCAGTTTATACTTCTTGTGAGGTTTTAAAATGTTCTGACTAGTACTTTCTGTATAATTATCCAAAAGTAATGGCAGATAAAATTAAATCCGCGTCCTTCTGTAATCAAGGTCACCTCACAGGAAAGCGCTTGTTACGTCTGACCTGGGATTCTTAGCACACAACTGGGCACCAGATCACAAATAATGCATTTATAACATCGGAAGGAGAAAGAAAAATTAATACAGTGATTGAAGGAATTAAATTATGAAGAGAGGCTAACCAAATTGGCTTTAGATTTCCCATGGTGTAAGCTAATAGCTAAAAATTGTCATTTCAGATTTTGGAGGTGTAGGATTCAGCCATACGAGCTGAAGTAGTTGTAGACGGCACGGGCGAAGCATGAAAAGATTGTTGATGGGAAGTTTAAAGAAATAATTGCAATATTTTGGAAGAGAATAGGCACCTTTCATTCACGGAGTAATTCATTTGCTATTTTTGAGTCATGCATGAGAATATACAGGAAATTCAAATCAATGTATAGGCAAGAAACACCCTCCCTAAACTATGAGTTTCCAATTATGTTGGGCATAGATAGATATAAAGGATTTAGTCTGAAGACCCACAATGTCTGTGATTAAGTCGCCCTTGCTGGTCGTGAAAAGCGTAAGGTGTTCTTCACTTAGGTTTGCCGAACGGGGTTAATAAATTGACATATTGAAATGCATTTCGTTGTTTGAAAGTTTTTTCTTCCGCAGTTGTGGACCCAAATCCTGTTGTTTGATTTTTGAAGTATGGTGGACGGTGGAAGCGGTCGTACAACGGTGAAGTATCGGACTATATGTGTTATGAACCGGAGGGGGGGGGGCGTTTCTAGTTTCAGGTTTCAAGTTTTGATGAACAAAGAAAAGGAATCCCAGCCCTCCAAACAGCTTCCAATCTTTAGGATACTTTATTTAGACAAAGCAAAAAAAAGAAACGTTTCGGCCAAACAGGCCCTTTGTCAAGCGGAGTTGAGTGCAGAACCATTTTTTCTTTTCTTCACGTTTTGATGAAGGCGCACAATGGACAATAAAGCCCATGCATACAGAATAATCACTTGGTATTTCCATTAAACAATCTCATAATAACAGAGGTTGTGGTGAAAGGTTTGAGTCAGATAGATTATGGTTATTCGCACGTTTTAGGGCTTAGGCAGGATACCAAGGAGGCAAAGAGAAAGTCGTCCTTGTATAAGACCATGGCAAGAGTTGGAAGAATGACTGGAAGAAGCAGAAAAAAACAATCTTCATTTTTAGTACGCAGTGCATTGTATGTAAATATACATATTTATTGTTCAAGCATATGACAAAGAAACAGAGAATTTGATGGCTGATAAGAACCACTTGGCTCATGTAGTCTGCCCAAAGAAAAGCCTCAAACCTTAATCAGTCCTAAAGATTTTAAACACCCCTATCCCATGCATGTTTATGGTCCTTACTGTATTAGCCTATTCTATTTCTGCTGTGAGGCAGTTCCACGTATCTGCCACCATTTCAGTATGGATTACATTGGAATCCAAATAAAGTTAATAGTTGATGCTCAATGCGGCAGCATTTTATTCCAGAATAAGAACGAGAGACAATTTCTACAAATAAGAACATGCTTGCTCCTAAAATAGTTTTTGCAGAACAGGTGTGTTAACGCATCTAACGTACATGTACCTGTGCATGCACCTAGTAAAATATATTTCAAATGTGCACATGCGCGGTGCTTAATTTCAGATCCATACCCAAACACTCAAAAAAGATTTGGGATGATTTTCAGACTCACCTTTCATGTTGTCTTTACTATTTAGTTTGGGAAAGCCATTGAACTTTAAAAACCACGGTTAAGGGAGCAGTTATATAAAACCCATATTTGAAAAACAAGGTTTTGGAATTCTAAAAATCACCTAAAATCGCAAACAGCTCCGCTTTTACGTAAAATAATCTGTAACAAAACTATATTTTGTTACAAACTAATATATTTAATTTAACAAGGTAACCAAATACCCATAAATCCTCTGTATGTTCCAAATAATGGTAACAAGCAAAATGCAATTTGAAATGTTTCCTAGTTTTGCTCGCTCATTAACATATGTATTAATTAAACTCAGCAGGCAACAATTTAAATTACTATTAAACATAAATATTTCACCAATGGGATGCTACATTAGTCTAATTTATGTGCTTTAGCAAAGTACAGATATTAGTCTGGCCGCGAACAAAATGCTTTTAATTAAGATAGGTTTTCAGAAAAAAAGACGAGATTTTTAATTTCGAGAAATTACCATACCTGCATATTCACAAAAAAATAAATGACATTGTACAAATCTGTTTTGGGAGGACACCGTGTTTTGTATAATGGGATATGAATCTATATTTCTCCTGGGCTTAGTACTTATACGACTGTACTTAATTCCCGCATTCTACAGAATGTATCCCAAATGCCAGTCACAATCTCTAATTAGCTTCCCCAATGGAAGAATAAGATGGATTATATTTTAATATACAGAGACTAAAATTAGTTTATATTTCAGCAAGTTAGCAGTTCCTAGAAGCTGATTTACTCTTGAAGCTGCAAATTCTGCAAGTTTGCAATTAATCATACGCCGGTCATTTTCTTTCAAAAAATGTTCCGTTTGGCTGTCTGGATCATAATAGGCGAAAAACATGGAATTTATGCCGTTTAGAAATTATAGCTCGGAGTTTAACAATGTCATAATATATTTTTCTCCCGCTCATCATTTTTAATGCTGAAAAGCAGCCTCATTTCAAAGGGATTTATTTAACCAAACCATTAAAAAAGGGGCTCACAGTAAAAAATGAAAAAACGCAATGTGTTATACAGGAGACAACGCCATTTCTTTATTTCATCTTAATATATTCGATTTGTATTTAAGAATTAACAAAAAAAATTGTATGTTTTGGTTTTTTCAGGCTAATATTAATGCTGTAGTCATTTAACCCCATGAGTACATGTGCATTTCCACTGTCGATCAAATGGTTAACAGCTCTAAGGTAACAGATGTGTTAATATGGGGGGTTTTCATAGTTTATTGTAAATATTTCAACGTGTTTTATGTGCTTCAGACTTGAAAGTAAGATTTGTCTGCTCTCAATCAGTCTTTCTCAGTAAACAAACTGAAACGTCAAAAAAGTAACTAATTAAGTGATTTAGGGACTATGAGATATAGAAATAAATCACATCTTGGTTAAATGTATCAACAAATATAATCCTGGAAATTCGCTGCATCAAATAAATTACGTTCCATTGCAAACAGATTTGTGATATTCAGGAAATTATAACTTCACAAATGTTGCTTATGCACCTGAAGCTAGCTTAGTGACATGTGCTACTGTTAACCCCTGGGCCGCATTATCGGTAACTATCATCTGTTACCCCTAGGAAAGTTATGAATCTCCAGTGGGATGCTGGGTGAGCTGGGGTGGTACCTTTTCTATCACACATCTCTATAATTATCTCCTCCATGGTCTTCATTGGGTCCCTATGGTCTTCAGAGTATGTATGGGATAGGCATAAAGCTATCCTGGACCTAGGACAAAGCCCGTCATCAAGTAGGAGCTGAGACGTACCGGAGAGAGAAATGGGCTCAGCAGGTCTTTTGAGTATTAGAAATTCACCTCAACCTACAATTTAGTCATGTATTCATATTGATTGCATTGTTGGTGTGCTGTGTATCATACTATTGTGTATGTTTGTGTAATGAAACAAAAGTGTATTTCGGGAGGTTTAATTGTACGTGTAGTGACATCATCACATGAAGTCAGAGCCCATCGATTCATTTAGACGTTGTACTAGGCATGCCATGAAATGAATAGAATAGTTTGGTAACTATACAGCATTGTTACTTGTTTCTTGTTTCGGCTATGGAAGTTCTTCTTCTATCCCTTTTATGTCTTTGGTGTTGTGTCATGATTACTATGGCTTCTTTGTACTGTGTTGGTTATTGACTGCACATGCATGCAATGTCTGCATATACTGTAGGCGGTTAAGCTGTCCGTGTATGTATTCTGCTATGTGTTGCGGTCTGCCGTGTATATGATATATGTTATGTATGTTTGAACTCAATCAAGTGATGCCTTTTCTTTGCTAAACCAGTATTATCCTTTAGTGTTTGCATTTTTTTTTTTATCTATCTATCAGCGTTCTCCCCAAGTAAAACAGTGAGTCAAGGGAGTCAATGGGTACTAACTTTACCATAACTAACTAACTTTACCATATGACTAAAGTGTGAACATAAGGATTCATGAAATGCTGTGGTTGTTTGTATTGTTATATGTGTTTTGAATTGTAGTATTAACGTTCCACACTGGTCGATCATCATTTGTAAAACGGGGAAAATAAATGAGATTATTGCAGCCTGGCTGATGTATACCTGAGAATTCTGAACGAGATGGCAATTTGTTAAGTCTTTTTTGAGCTGTTAAGCATCTCCCTTCCCAGGTTTGAAAGCCCAGAGACTAATTTGTTATGCGTTTCCTGGCACAGAAGGTTTGGGTGTAGTTGGTGAGGGTCCATCCGCCCTCGGAGTCTCATTAATCATAGGGCTATCACTCGCTGTGCTCTGCGTCTTCTTAAAGAAGCCCTCTCACTTCATTCATTCTGATAACCCTCTGGATTAAACCGAGCCAGCTAAATGTCAAACCAAATCTGAGTCTTGATGCAGATAATCATTTCAATAATATTTCTCCATTTGTGCCCAAACACCAGGGGAATAAAAGCCTTTCTGCTGTCAGGTAGCGTAAGACTGCAGTTGGTGTAAATGCTTGACACTGAGCCAGATGGCTTAGCCGTGTCTCAAACATATGTTCGACAAGCAGAATCGCACACATTGGAATTTTATTATTTTGAACCGGTGAGCCATACATATTTATTTACTTGACCTCTTTGGTGTCACTGTTGGTATTATAGGGATCAGATGTAAGGCTTTTTCAAGGCCTTTAAAAACTCTACTGCTCTTCTTTTTGGAAGTAATATAATAGCTAACACAACCTATGCGCTTTACAGCAGTCTTATCCCTAGATATTTAGGGGGGGGGGATAAAAACGTATTCACATACCCATTAGTCTATGGGTAGAAAAATCTAATTCACCAAAATTGATTTAAAGTACTACCATAATTGCTATTAAATGTTATTATTTTGTTTAAGTGCCAACATATTCCATTGTTTGGATTTTCTTTAAAGAGAAGGCTTAGATGAGAACTTTCTCCGTCACCGCTTTCATCATAAAACAAATTAATTCATCATAACTATGTACAGTGCTGTGAAAAAAGTATTTGCCTCCTTCCAGGTTTTTTCTATTTGTATTTTTCGCACTTAATATGTCAGAACATCAAACTAATTTTAATATTAGACAAAGATAACCTGAGTAAACACAAAATGCGCTTTTTAAATGCCATTATTATTATTATTACTGCCAGCCCTGTTGAATCTGAACATCAATTAAATAGAATCTGTCTTGTAAAGTGAAGTCGGCTAAAAGGTGTATTAAAGCAGCAATTTAAAGGAATTCTAGAACAGATGAGAAAGTAGCTTTGGGACTCCAGCGGACCACGGTGAGAGCCATTATCTACAAATGGAACAGTGGGGAATGTTCCTAGGAGTGGCTGCCATACCAAAATATGTCCAAGAGCGCATCGGCGGCTCATCCCGGAGGTCACAAAAGAACCCTGACATGTAAAGAACTGCAGGCCTCGCTTGCCTCAGTTAAGGTCAATTTTCATGACTCTCTTGGGGTTCTCCCCAGGTTTAGGGGTAAGTCTAGATGTGGACCTCCATTCTCCTTCTAGTTACAGTGATATTGGCCACAGTCTGATGTACATAATACATTTTCAAGCATCGATGTTACAGGGCTTGGACTTTGTCATACCACACACTTCTTCCCATCGGTTCATGACTTGAAGCTCAAGGGCCCAAGTCCACCTCTGAATGGCTTCAAAGAAACAAAATTAAGGTTTTAGAGTGGCCTAGTCAACCTCCTGACTTAAGTCCAAATAAGATTCTGTGGCATGACCTTCATGCTCAAAAACCCTTCAATGTGGCTGAATTAAAACAATTCTGTCGAGAAGAACGGGCCAAAATTCCTCCACAGCCACTCACAGCACAACCAGTCATCAGGTTTATGGGGGCCATTACTTTTTCACATGGGTGATATAGATTTTGATTAACGCTTTACCTTCAACAAATAAAATGATCATTTGAAAGCATGCTGATGCTAAGAACCGGAAGTTTAGATGACTGCCCCCATGACATAGATACGAGGAGGTATTAAATGTAAAATTGTATCCGGCCTACAGAAAAGTGGAACATTGATTTAAGAAGAATAATATTTGTTCTCTAAATGAAGTACCATTGATATAACTTATCCAACGCCTGTTTCCATTGAGGAGGACCCTAATGGAATGTACCGTTATGATACATAGCGTAGGTCGGCTCTTCTGGTGATCTTCGAAATGTTAAAAGCCTCAGCTAAGAGTGAGCTAACGTCCAGACTACTTCGTATAAATACAAGTTCTGACTCACTGGCAACTGCTTGTGGGATATTTAGCCCTCCTTACAAGATAACAGTGAGTCATTAGCTATCCTCTCTCCTTATTACGTTCCTTTCTTTCCCTTTAAAAGAAAACAGAGATGTTTCTGAAGATTAGCTGTTCCTGCTAAGATCTGTGGGAGATCGTTCTGTCGTTGCAAATAAATTAGTCAGCACTTGGTACGTTGGTCTTCTCTAGTACTGTGGCTGGAAGATTTACATCTGTTCTGGCTGTGAGTTCCTCTGCTAAGTATGTAATTTTGTGGTTAGGCCTGCAAATTTATATATATATATATATATATATATATATATATATATATATATATATATATATATATACGGACTGATGTTTTAATTAAGGATTTTGCAATGTGTCTTTGTGCAGAGGAGTAGAGTTAATCAAAATGTATACCTACCCACCTCTGACTTGGGTTATAATATTGTTACCAATATGACTCTAGCTGTCATGTTCGATACTTAGACCTCACTGATGAAATAGTTAAAAAGGTAATCAGTAGACTTGTGCACATGGACCAAAATGATTTGGACAAATGTTTCATTTCGTTTTTGGTCCATTTGCTTTCTGAATTTTGTTTTCTGACCTTTCGGTTTGAATAAAATTCGGAAGGCTTTTACCATTTGGGAAAAAAAAAAATTCTCATTCACCCTCATTCACACCCTCACTCACTCTCTCACACTCTCTCAATTTCTCTCTACCTTCTCCTCCAACAACTGTGTCCCTGCCTCCTTTTCCACAGCTCTGGATAGCGCTTTTTCCCCACTATCCGCTCTGGAGTGCTTCCGCAAAAGGCCGGAGCCTCCGCACGCACCCTCTCCTCCGAGACCAGGATAAGGGAGCGGATAGCAGAGGAACATAACAAGTCTGTAGCCCATTTTCTAACTTATTGCCAGTTAATTTATCTTCAACATTTGACATCCCTGATTCACATCTGGTCTGATTTACGTTTAGGTTATATAGCCTAAGAGCTGGACCCTCATAAACCCACCATTCTTGCCAAGAACTTTGCATAAAAATACCATAAGCAGGCAAAATCCTCAACCACTGCTTGTTACGTTCTTCTTGGATTCTGCATCCATTGTTTTAGCAGACTGTACAGGAGTCTCTTAACACCAGAGTTTTCTATAGGAAGATGCAAACCTCAAGTGACACAGTGCCAAGATGGCAGAACCTAAATTGGGGGTGAAGAGAATTATGTGTTTGCATGTGCAGGTAATAAAGGGATTATTAGAAAAACCTGGAATGTGATGATTTCCTGGATACTTGAAGACTTGGCATTTTGGTGGGGTGGTGGTTTTTGCCCACTAGCCATCTTTGAAGACTTCACAGGGGGCTCCTAGAAAGTCAGATGCTCTCATGACTTCAGTCTGGGAGGGTAAGAAAAGGCTGCTTATCCCCCCATGGGGAGCGCAGCCCCAGAAAAAGAAGACTGGGGAAGTGATTTCCGCTGTGGACCTAAAACTTGGAGCACTATTTACCCTTTCTTCACATCAGGGAAGTTTGGTTTACCTTGGAATCAGTGAAAAAAGTGATAATTTCCTTTTAACCAGTTATGCATTGAGTAAAATATTTATTCAGGCCTTTTCTTTCAGGCAGTTACTTGCAATAACAATTTAGACAGGCTAAATTTAATCATGTGACAGATTTTTATTTTTTTTTGTATGACAACATATTTTATCACCCAACTTCTGAGAATCTGCTAGATTGGGTAAGTGAGGGAAAAAAATGATATTCTACTGATAAAATTGTTGAAACAACATGCAATGTTGACAAATAAAAACAGGTATTTCAATTGCTGCCTCTTTCAGTTTTAGTGACATTTAAATTCAGGGATGTTACCTGCTGCCTCTCAAGGACTTGAATTTTTGCCTTGCTCTAGATAATCCTCAGAGGAAATTCAGGACAGAAAAAGACATGGGAATTTAATTAGTAACACCAGCTGAAGCATTAAAAGACCGGGTTTAATTGTAGAAAGCTATTTCAGTTCTACGGCATTTAAAGCAGTTGATTTACCCTGTAAATATTTTAACATATTATTGAAGGATTTCTGTCAATATCTACTTTATTATTATTATTATTATTATTATTATCTTGTATTTATTCATTTTTTTGGCTACGTTGCTTACCAAGGAGCAGAATCGATGGGACTGCATTTTAACCCAAAAAGAGATTCTTAAGCAGTTTAAAGCCTGCTATGGACACCAATAAGGAGGCACCTGTGTGGTAGGGGGTGCTTCCCTTTGTGTATTTATTTGCAGGTTTTGCTTTGTTGTGTGTACATGTTGGTCATTTCAGCAGCACTTCACAATATGAATTCCTACATTCCTTCAGCTGTTCAATATACAGTAGATTCTCAACTCCATTTGCAGAAATGCAGCCCCAAACTTGCAAGAAACCTCCACCATTCTTCACTGTTGCCTGCAAACACTCATTCTTGTACCGCTCTTCAGCCCTTCAGGGGAACAAACTGCCTTCGGCTACAACCAAATACAACCTGCTGTCATTTTCTTTACCCCAGTTCCTTTGATTTCATGAATAGTTGGGTCACTTGGCCTTGTTTCCACAACAGAAGTGTGCACAAGAAGTATCTTCTTTTTTGGCTGCAAGTCTTCCATGAAGACCACTTCCCACCAGACTACCCCGGTCAGTAGATGGATGTACAGAGTCCCATTGTTTTCTGAGCTAATGGCACTGCCTTCTGCTTACGTTCTTCAAGATTCACACAAAAGATAACATATCTGTGTATAGTAGGACAAGCTCCAAAATTGTCGTGTATGTCCCTATTGATTTTTCAGTATCTTTCCTTGGTGTGTCTTAGAGATGTTACAACGATATAACTGTAATACAGGTGATTTAAATAGAAATAGAAAAAATACATTATTGATATAATATTCCTTATATATAAGGAAGTTCAGTGCACCCTTTAAAATGTATCGATCTCATGAAATAAATACATTAGTTAAAATGTATATAGTTTTTGAAGCCTCCAAGCAAAAATCCTTAAAGATTGTAAAGCAGGGAGATATATCACTTAATGTTTTTCCGTCAATGTTCCATATTATTCTGTGTTGCCGTCTAAATCGCGTGTTCTAAATTCAACATAATCACGAAGGTATATTGCTTCCTTATGGATGCCAAACACAATGTAGGTTTTTACAGGTATATACGAATTGTTTTCATATGTAACGTATACTATATACTAGAATTAAATGTCACTGCTTGTCCCTAAGCTGATGAATGAATGTTTTCTAAATCCAAATGTCTGTATATGCTTGAGCAGTTCTGACTGATGGAAAAGGGGCTCTGTTTGACATTGAATTCAAAAAAAGCATCGTACAAGTTCCAACAGTGGCGCTCTTTAATAAAGTTGCTGATGACCTCATAAACCTTCATTATTTACTTACCTCTAAAACACATGCTTCAGTCATACAAAAACTGGAAATATAGGAAATGCTTCTGACTTTTAAAGATTAACCAGTCGCCTGCCAGAAGTGTAGATACAATGCAGCGTATGCCGGCTCAGTCACACTGTCATACAGAACCAACCCTCCCTCTTAATTGTCTCTTAATTGTGGTCCGTAGTTTATAAAAAAAATCATAAGCGCATGATATGCAGAGAATCACTGAGATTAATTATAGAACGTATATGCAGGCGAACGCTTGACGCATTTTGCACTTGGAGAGCTTTCTCAAAAACTGCCAGAAGCCCATGATTTCCATTGGTATGAAAAAGTCTGAATCCTGTAAGATAAATCTCTCTCTCTCTCTCTCTCTCTTTCTATATATATATATATATATATATATATATATATACAGTAAATTCTTGTGATACATTTACTGCCAACCTACATATATATTAATATACTGTGAAAAGCAGCTTTTTCATTGTTTCCATGGCAACTCAGGTAGAAGCATTGACTGGTGCCAAAAGTGGGCATAAACCGTCCTTTTCTACTCAGTGGCCAACATTTCCCAAAACTATTCACCTTGAGGTTCGGTGCAGCCATATGACATATATATAAGTCAACTCCTTACCTTTTGTGCCTGTAAGTCCAAATTGTTATGTGACGTACTACTTATTATTTCCTGTTTACACATTGTACAGAGCTGCAAAGTATGATGGTGCTATATAAATTGAAAAAATAGGAATATTATCACCATGACTCACGCTGAATTTTTTTTTGTGTGTGACTCATTCAACCCTTCTTTCTGATTACTATAAATCAGAAATTTGCACCAAAATTTGCCATTCCCGCCAGCATTTGATTGTAGGCATGGAAAAGGGTCAAAAGTCCATTGATTCCTTGCTAATGTTTAATATAACTGAAGAAAAAAAATATTTCTTTTATTTGTAAACAATTATTGTACAATTTACAATATTGTACAAATTATAGTTACTTCTAGGAGCTAGAATAAAACACAAATAAAATAATTTCACAAAAATCTATAATCTTAAAAAATACCGAAAACATAGCATTTAATAAGTATTTTCAAGTTCATGTAAAAATATGCCACTGTAAAGAAAATTATTTTGGACAAAAATTCAATATTATGTATTTTTAAATAACATAATTAAAATGTATTGTCATGGTTTTCATGTCTTCCACTTTGCCCTTGTGACAAAGAGAATGCAAGTGCTCAAAACAGCAAAATATTTGAAACTAATTACTGGTTTCTGTCTTTTTACCAGTCACCATATGTCAATCCCAGGGTAAGGGGAATCTTTGTCACCGGCAAACTAAGCAGAAAGGCCAGTGAGTGAAAGACATGAAAAATCCTCCATGCTGACAAGCTGCAGACTCTCTCTGCTGGAGTCCCAGCTCCCTGGACATGCGGTCAATTTCATTATTAATTATTTGCGGCTTTCTGTCCGTGTGAGCTTCTGCATGCTTACTGCACCGGGATGGGATGTATGCCTACTATCGATTGTTCTTAATTGTTCTCTTGAATTGTTTTAAAAAAAAAAAAAAAAAAAAAAAAAAAGGTGTTGCATTTTTTATGATTCTCAAGAAAGAAAAAAAAAAATGACGGCCACAATGCAGTTATTGTATAGCTCAAGTGATAAATGAGAAATTCTTAAAGGGAACTGTCATAAGTGTATTAGTTTTCCACCTTTAAATGTTCCGTAGTAGAGTTTTTGTTTTAGTATTTCACTGATTTTTGTTAACGCAATGCTAATGGATAGGAATTAAAAACATTATTTATTTGGTTTCTTCCACCTTTCGGAGAAGCTGTTTTTTTTAACAACCAGCTTTCTTAGTTCCAAGGAATCCCTGCTGCTGGGGAACTGTCTTTCTTTTTGGCCATAATGATGTCACAGTGACCCCATAGTCTAATACTATCTCTCGGGTCAACAGCTGCTCTTAGAGATTGACTGCTTTTGTGTCTTTAATGGTGATAAAAGCAGAATTTCTCTTTAAAATGGCAGCATTGCTGTTAATATTTGTAATGGCAAGGATGTATAATTCCCATGTAACCCCTACAGGACCCTACACGTCATTCCTGCACAATGCAGAGTGTCGAAGTCTCTTTCTCTCTCTCTCCATCTATCTCACTGATCATATTTACCATCGCTTGAATACAATAAAATGAAATATAGGCAAATATTGTTATTGTAGGATGAACAGATTCATTGAGCGCTGATCGGTTCAAGAGAAGAAGTCACATGCAAAAAAACAAAACAATTTGTGCAATGAATTTTAAACTGTTTCTGAATATTTAGAGAAAATGTTATCATTCAATTTTGGAAAAAAATATCCCAGTTAACACGGTTATATTTATTATCAGATTGTCCGATCACTGCAACCCTGTCCCCTTCTTGTCACCAAAAAGAAAGATCATTGGTGCTCATTGGCGATTTATTTTTTTTACCTAATGAAGATCACGACATTTCTTCAAGGAAAATCCTTATAACTCTCAGTCTTCAATGCTTTGTTCAAGAAAGTTGATCTGTTCAATAAAAAGTTGAGTTTGTGAAATTACTGACACAAGATCCATTCCTTCAGGACCTGGCCAGCTGCATTACACAGGCTGGTAATACAACCAAAGCTGTTCGCTTGTGTATATTTGAATTAAGGCTGTTGTTCACATTAGGCAGGAATTGTAATAAACATATGGAAAGGCTTCTGGGATTCACAGATGTATCCAACTTTGAATAACATACATACAGTACATTTGCCTGCTCTGAAGACATCTATTTAAGCATATTAAACAACTTTTCCAAGTTAGGATTTATCATTTTAAATTGAGGTTAAAAAATTGTACCACAATCGTATGTATTATATCAGAATGTGTGGCATAAATATTGCCTTTCATTAAAAAAAAACAAAAAAACATTAAAATACTGTAGATTTTTCCTGTGCTACAACATTACAGTGATACAATTAAAGTACTCGCCAGTTCACACAAGGTTATCTCAGGACAAATTGCCGGGGCTTCCATGTAACATCCTCTCCCCAATACTCCAATCAGGGGAGAGGACATCACCAGAAGCTCTGTCATCTTTGCAGAAGCTCACACAAGGTTGTCTTAGGGTGAAATGGTGGTGATTTGGGTGACGTCTGTACATTGCAAAGCACTTTCCTTGATAAAGGTCAAGCTGCATCCGTTCTTTTGGCTAAAGTTCACACCGGGTTATATTAGGGCAAAATGGCGGAGCTTCCTGTGACGTTCTCTACCCAAACCCTCCAATCAGGGTAGGAGGACATCACAGGAAGCTCCACCATTTTGGTGGAAGTTAGCTGAGAGTTCATGTACATAGGGATGCGGACGAAGAAAGAAGAACGAGAAAATAAAGAACAAAAAAGATGCGAGACACGAAAGTGGAAACAAAAATGGTTGGCAGAGAATTTAGGGAGACATTCATAGAGGGTAAGCATGTGGATATACATATAACAATATGTTTTATATGTGGCTATACATATAACAATATGTTTTCTCATGTGATGTTGCATGTAACCTATTAATAATCCATTCCTTGGTCTCCAGTTTTTTTTACTGGCAAGGTAGAGAAACCCAGTACCCATTGCATATATCATGATATTTTTCTTTACATGTGTTTTTTTTCCTAGTTATGGGAAATCTTTAGAGGTAGAATCTTTCTAAATAAAGATAAAAACTTAAACTTGCAGTTTCTCATTCTCTGACCTTATTTCACGTCCAAATGTATAACCCCATTGGTTTCGTTTTGTTGAACCAATGTTCTGACAACATTATAGACTAAACATAAAGGGTAATCAAACTCAGAACAGATATAAGTCTTTAACTTGTGTCATTTCTTTGCTTAGGTTGTTTAACTTTACGCCATTTGCAGAGAGAGTAGGGGTCTCAAACAAGCAATAAGTGAGTGACAGAGGACTATTGTGGCTAAGGAACTGTGCATCATCTTCAAGTATAAAGGAGAAGTAGTAGTCATTTCTACCGTAACCTGCTTAACCCCTTTAAAGAGTACAAAGTGATGGCGTTGACATTTGGTTGAGTAACATTATCATGATGCCCTTCATACTTTGAGTCTTTGCTTTCCTTTTTAGGACAGGAAGGCATTATCCCTATTGGATGTGACTTTGTGACCTTACTATAGCTGTCATTATTCAAATACCGTGAAACGCAACGCGAACCGAACAGGCACTACCACTAAGAGGCAAAGTCACGAAAATAATAACCAAATAATTGGCGACAAATAATAGCCAAATGAACGGCTATTAACAAGTGATAATGGTTCCTTGCACCTTCGTGAATATACTCTTAAGCGTTTGTGTTAAATATGATAGTGTTCTAAAGAGATTGCAGACCACCTTCTATACAGTTCACAGAAAGAGCCTTAAATGACTCATTTAATATATATATATATATATATATATATATATATATATATACAAATAATCCCTACATTAAAAAAAATAATTGAAAAATAAAGGAATCGAATAGGATTTCTCAGTCTGTGGGAGTCTGTTTCACACTTTTGGGGTGTATTGAAACATTGGGTATCCAGTTTTTTTTTTTTTTAATATGTAATAATATGCTTGTACTCCTTTTCTTATTGGTGTATTTCTTATAAATATTATATTTATTTATATAAATATATATTGCATTATCAGACTATTCAGATAATTAAAGTCACTCCTGCGGAAGGTGGCATTAGAATAATGAAATAGAGGCTTATTTTTGTCAAATAGACAAAGAATAACCAGTGGGTCTATTCACTAAGACGTGAAGTTGCAGGGCCACATTTATCTTCAACGCTGCACTAGGCCTGACCCAGAGCAGAGCTCCCTCTGCACCGTGGTCCTTAATGCTAAGGGTTGGGTATATGATGTCATACCCCAGCACTCAGCTTCTTAAAATGCTAAGCTCTGGGTGGACATAAGCTATGGAGACTTTGCCAACTCAGCACGCTCCTCCATAGTGTTAATTGGCATGTGATCTCCCTTTTTAACCAGCCTGTTGAATAGTGGTGTTACAGGGAGCCTAAGCTAGAATACACGACTGGTCACATGCAATCACACGCTAACACTTTTATTTTGTCAACTTGCAAGCACTTTAGTGAATAAACACGGAGCTGTAATGTTGTCATAAACTGCAGACACTCAGAGATGACTTTTAACAGCAACTTTCTTTATTTTGTTTCTTAACATCACCATATTCCTCCTTCCATGTCCCAGCTCCCAGCAAGCCAATCCCCCACTTCCTGTTTCCTGTCCAGAGTCCTCTCCCCTTAAAGGGAGAGAGATGCTTACTGTATGTTACAAGAGCGAGAAGCATAACATTGTAGCAAAGGTGCTTAACATTAAGATCTGTCATACACATTATTTCTTTGGATCCAAGGGGAATTTTCATCTCTTCGCAAAGAGACCCCCTGAAACTCTCACGAGGCTCAATAGTGGTGAGTACAGATTGCATGCGCAAGGAGCTGGGGTAGGGAAAAAGTGCAAGGAGAAAAATGTTAATTTAAAGGAGATACAGCTATAATATGCACTAAAGTGCATATGATGGCCGGTGCGGTCCCTTAAATGAGCTTCAGAGCTGTAGGGTTTATGTGATGCCCTCAAGACCCACCTGTGGTCTAAAATGCCCCGGGAAAACAAACAGCTTCCTCGAGGCACCTGTCTCAGATGGGGATTGCCAGGCTCATCCTTTTGCCTTTCCATAATTTACTCATTTTCTAATTAAAACACGCAACCAAGGGACCTGGAAAATTGCATATAACAAGACGGCTCAGCATTTATGCAAACATTTCAAAATGCAAAATAAATACGGTTTAATCAAAACTGTCATAATAACGTATCCCTGCTAAAACTCTAACCTGCGGAGTATATTACGTCGAACTAGGATAAGGGGAAAATGCCTTCTTGAAAGCACAGCTTTACAGTTATTTTTATGAGACAAAAATGTAATAAGCAATAAATTATAAGTGACAGCGATTTCAAAGAAAACGTAAAATAAAATCCACCCGAGTTTATTTGAGATATATATTTCCATCTTTCGAGGTTTTTTTTTTCTTTTTTCTTCATAAACCCAGCTGCTACTTGCTTGCCCTGTAATAATGCTGGTAAGATTCCTCTCCCGAGTCTAACTCTATGCAAACAGTGAGTGGAGAGTAGGTTATTTAGATTGACGCTCCGGAGTTTTAGGACCTGCTTATTTACTTGAGCTAGAAATATTCGGATCACAATGCGCATCGGGAAAAAGAGTGATTATCAAAAAAAAAAACCCTCTCAAATATACCGTGTCAGTTGAAATTTCTGACGTACACGGTTTATCCAAATATTTCTCATCAAATATAGGAAGCTGAAGAGCGTAGAATCAGATATTTCATACTTATTCCCATACCGCTATTTACCTTGCTAATACAATAATGTGTGTTCTAATTATATGGATACAGGAGATTTAATACAGATTCTTTGTTCCAAATGAGATTTTGTATGCTAGACTGATTTTCAGAGACCTGTTTTAGTGCCATACACCTTAATTAAGTATATTGTTTAATAATCAGCACTGGCGCTTTAAGGCTGGTGTCCGATGAGACACAGGTAGGCAGCCATCGTACGGACGCAGTCTACCCTTTTATATTAGTCGTTGACGCGTTCGGCAGCATGCAGCCGTGTGTGTACAGCAGGAGCGGGCTGGACGTGGGGCAGGTGTGTAATTGATCACTGGACTGGTCCAAATTATTCACACAGTGCCGGCCTAATTTGGGCCAATTTGCCTGCAGAGATGGTAACTACAACAAGGTCATATTACATTGTGTTATATGACCATGCTGGAGTAACGCGGCCCTCTACATCATGTGCAAGCAGCTATGAAGGTAAGTGCATGTGTGTGTTGAAGTATGGGTGTGTTAGCGTGTGTGTGTGTGTGTTACCTTGGGTGTAAGCGTGTGTGTTAGTTACCAGTGGGGCAGTGGCCAGGGGGACATTTGGCTTCACCTGACCTTCAAGACGGTGACAACCCTCTCCTGGGATCGATGGCCAGTCTAGCGCTGGTAACAACTGCTCCGTATACCAGCAATTCCAACATTTTGCAACTTATTAAAGTAAACAATTGAATCATAAGTAGGGAAAGAGATTTAAGAGGAAAGCGATGATGAAGATGAGACAGTTTCATCAGCAACTTTAAATGTTTTTTGTTTCGTTTTTTCAATATTGCTACTTGCTGAAACTTTCTAAATCCAGAAAAGTACTCAACTACTTCACAAAACAACCACATTCACACTAATTCTCAAAATGTCTAATTAAACAAGAACAAAATCCCTTAAAATAAATGTAAGGGTATCTCATGAGTGCATCTAAATACCACTGTGGGGTTTTTTTTTAATTGCCATATATGCAGAAATACAGAATCATAAAAACTCATTCTGGGATATTTTGGAACATCTAGCCTTTTATTATTAAGAAGAAAAAAAAAGAAAGAAAGCTATTTGAAAAAAAAAATACACTTTCTTTTAAAATTGGCTTTTGTCTTTGGAAAATTATACAATTTAGAAATTAATTGGATTTAGGACATATTCTCTGTGAGAATTATCCAGTTTAACCGAACTCACTGCCAGTAAATCTACAGTTTGGATATTTAACTATGAGTGCAGTGAATGAAGAATTAATGAGCGTTTAAAAAAAAAGATTCTAAATCCCTGTTATTTCAAATAGAACCTCTTCCTATTCAAAAATAGCTAGACAAAAACATGTATTTCAGTAATGTATTTTGAAATCTAATAATAACAACAATAAATAAATAGTGTTAATGCGTTTTATTTCTTTATATTAATGGATCCACAAAACCGGTGCTATTATTATTATTAATAATTAATTTTATTTCTTTATATTAATGGATCCACAAAACCGGTGCTATTATTATTATTAATAATTAATATTAATAATAATAATAATAATAATTAAATAATAATAATAATAATAATAATAATACAATTTATCTGGATTTTTTTAAACATTTATAAAAATACTGATAAACATACATGACATTATAATATGTCCCTTTACACTGCCTATGACAAGTACTAGAGATACCAGAATGCTAATTAAGCTCTTACAGCATGGACTCCCTAGGTGATGGGTGCTTTAATCGCAGTATTCCTATACGTGCTCTTTCGCTTGTACCAACTGCATTTCAATACCAGAGAACACAACAACTTAAATGCCATTCTCCTGGATTTCATAGAAAAGCAATATTGGTGTGTAAATAGGGCAAATATCAACAGCTAGGAAAATTTAAGTGCAGTCAAACATTGAATTGAAATGCCTAATTTATTATCAGGAAATAAAGTTTTGCCAGTTCGTATTAAATGGCATTGGTGTGCAATTTGTCTATGTATGCGCATGTGTATAAGTGCATGAATGTGCATTCTGTTTTAGATCCTTCTACATATGATGCATTTTAGCAAATTCCTGTGTCTTCCAACACAATCAATTTTATCCCAGCTTTCTTTATTCAATTGTCAGCTTATGCAACAATAGCAATGTAACCGTGTTATTACTCATCATAGGCTAGCAGATAAATCGCGAAATAATAAACGATAAAAGAATCAATACACAAGCAACTAGTTGTAGAACAGGCATTTCTATTAAATTACAAACATAATGCAGAGAAAGAGATCCTTTCTGCTATTGCAAGGAATAACGTTTGTATCAATAACCGGTGCAGTCATGAGAAGCCCCAAAAAATATGTTATCTGGCGTGATGAATTATTATTTAGCGGGGAGAATCCTAAAAATAAAATAAGTATAGAATTACCACATTCATCCCAATTTCATGATTTTTTTTTTTTCAAACCACTGGTCTTTTTTTTTTTTTCCCTGCCGCACGGATATAAGAAACCATCCTTTTCTTTTACACAGAAGGCTAAAAAAAAAAAAAAGAAGAGGTTTCAAATTTGCAGATCTGATAATGAGCCAGTTAATGACATAAATGATACTTCAAGATTCTCACTAAACCATCCAGGTCCTACAATTTAATCTGTAATAAATACTCCTGCATCATTGCGAGATGGCTGCTCATAATGGCAAATGAAATATGCTGGTATGATAGGTACAATAAATCTGAATTTTCCTATGGTTCCCTCAGGCAAGAACAATATGTAACCATAGTGAGCACTGTCAGGATGAGCAGATCTCAAAGCCATCATAAAATCTAAATGGGGACTAATTAGGAAGCCCTTCCCTCACAGAGTTACTATTTCTATTGACATTTTCCATGCATGAGCCCCTCCATAACACCATAAGTCACCAAGATAAGAACTCCCTAGATTATATGGGAAAAAAGCTTTAATGGAGAAGTTGAACTCAAAGGCAATGCATAAATTTTCCTTTTGATACTACAGGAAGTCTTTGTTCGGTACTTTCTTTACAAACTTTCGTTCGCTGCATTAAATACTTCTCCGGAATATTTCTTATTATCCTAATTTCGGATTTTTTATCGGAGTGACAAATATTCTGTGCGAAGAAGCATAACGCCGCACCTCTCCTCATAGGTCGAAAATTCAGAGCTCCCATGTAAGCTGTTTGTCTTTCTCTTGTGTTTTTTTTTCTTCTTTTCTTTCTTTTTCTGGCATTTTCAAACATTCTTAAGGCATCCCAAATGTTTATTTTTATTTAACCGTTTGATGGCCAAACACCTGATGCTGTGTTATTAGGAGCAGCAACTATGAAAGATAGCGGAAATACTTTTTATGTTTTTCATTCTGTTAAAACATATTCGATGGTTACTGATTTTAGAGAATATCTGAAGAAGGTCAAATGTGTTCCATTAAAAAAAAATATTAGAGCTCTTTTGAAGAACTAATGACTGAATCAAACAGCATTTTGGATATTACATGCTCTTCCTTTGAAGGGTTGGCAAAAGGACAACTTCCCTATGGGCTGCTTTGAATTCATGAATTTTGACCTCTAGGTCATAATAACCGCAATGATAAGTAGGAATAGGACAGAAGAAGACCATGGTAATTGTTTAACTTTCACTGATTTCCTTATGGTGTGTTCAAATCTATTGGGCATTGAGTAAAATGTATTATATGCATGTGTTGTGTATTTATGGGCTAATCTATACATAATTATTGGACAGTAATAATTAGACATGTGCAAATGGGCCTCATTCACTCTCTCACACTTTCACTCTGTTGAACTTAGGGCAATATGGTGGTGCTTCCGGTGACATCCTCTCTCCGGATTGGAGCACCAGGGAGAGGATGTCACTGGAAGCGCCGCAATTTTGGCAGATGTTCCCACTGGGTTTTGGATTTAGAACAGCCATATATCATATGCATGTTTAAATTCCCTCGATGTATTATGTTTTAGGATGCACATAATACCATGAATGTGCTTGCTAAATAATGAATGGAAGCGATATACTTGAAACATCTCTAATTGACTCCTTTCCACTCTTGAAAGACTGTGACTTTCGCAGACAAGGTAAATAATATGTGACTCAAGTAATTGTGTGCTCTCGATGTTGTTTGTTTCTAGGAGCTTGGAATGTTTGCTTTGTATTCTACAGTCCTGCGAGTCACAATAATGGGCTTAAAACAATAGAAAATGGGGTTTAAAAGTTGTGCAAAAAAAAACATACTCTTCTTGTAAATGAAATTATTCAGTTAGCGATAAGTAGGTCACAAATTGACGTAAAAAAGGCCAGATTTAGCCCTGGCCAAAGTTCACTTTAATATTCTCATCCAGCAGCAGAGGAATTTAATTACTACGTGTCCACGTTAGTCCTAAATATTCCGTCTGCTTTACGTCAACTTTCTATCCAATGTATCTATGCAGAGAGCTAGTGATGGGAAGCCCTCAATGATAAACAAAGAATAAGCCGTGTGAATGAGGAACACTTGGCTGTGACAGATAATAAGTTAATTAGACAAGAAGTATATCACCAAAATCTGTCGTGATTAGGTATGCAGTAATTAGGTTCAGCTTAATAAAGTTACTGAGAAACAACAGTGATCATCTCCAAAATTTCATGTAGTTACTAAGTAATTAGCTGTACACAGATATGGACGGAGGTAATTGCCCCGGGGCTTTACTTACTGTGTATGCAAAACTGCAAGTTATATACAATGCAAATTAGAAGCTAGGTTAAAGTGGAAGTCTAGCTAATTAACACGGCACTAAATTATACCATTATAGTTAAATATAAGAACGTTATTTTTTTTTCAAATGCATTTAACTTTTAACCAAAAAGATTAATTTGTCTGTTCTTCAAAATTAAAACAACATCACGCAAAGTCCAATATGAAATATATTTTATATTCAAGAGAAATATTAGATAAGAAAATACATTTGGTACAAAAATAGGTATAGAAATAGGAGTCATGCTTTCAGATCTGGTGTATTCCTATTACACACTCCCCAACATTTCGGGTGTCTAAATTGGGACACCTGTGTTGTAAGGTGTGACAAGAGGTGGGAGGGGCCAGAGACAAAGGTATGTGGGTGTGGCCAGAGATGTGGCCACTTGACCCCTTTAACCACTTGACCCCTTTAACCATTACAAGGTGGTCACAAGGGATCTGCAATGGAGGTCTGTGCTGCAACTTGGCAGCTCCTTGGGCTGTCCAGAGGACCTCCCCAACTGGCTAATGGTCTTCATAGTGCCCACAATCAGGACTGCCATGTGAAAACCTGGACTGTTGGGAGGTATGATATTGCCCTGTGCAAGGACATTTATGGGACTTCCTATGATGATAGATTAATTTAATTACCCTACCTGTTGTAAGTTGCCCCCGTTTGTTTTTGTTCTATTACGGTTCTCCAAAAATTAGAAAAAAAAACACCAATACAAAACCATAGCAACATGGCTGGAAGAGAATCGAGAGGAAGAGATAAATACTGGATAAATAAATTCTTGTACCTCTGAGGAATGATGCCATGTAAAATTTGTACTTCTAAATTACACAGTGCCTTCTGTTCAAGCTTCGTTCTCCACAGTCCTTGAAACTGAACTTTTTATGGAAATCCTCAGGGTTTATAAATAAGAAATCTGGTTTCTTACTGACAGCAGAAGAGACATCAGTCTCTCGGAAAAATAAATACGTGTTAAAAGGTGGCACTTACTCTTAATGGGTCCAATTGGAGCCCCTTAGAGTTTTGGAGTAGGCTGTTTTTGTGTTTGGAATGGGAAAAAAGAAGTTAACGTCAGTTTCAAATAATCAAGAAGTTACCGTATATCAAAAGGAAACAAGCAACTTATTTATAATCAATCTTTGTTTAAATAAATTCATACAATTTTCCATAGAAGGCAATTATTAAAAATGCTACTCTGTAGAGTTTTAGTTTGGTTTTTTTCAGAAACAGTTAATACTTTGTGTATTATTTACTTTTCAAGCATGGGTTAGAAGATTTTGAACTATTGTTCATAGACGTGTAGGTTTTATGTCATCACTTGATTGCTGATGTCCTATAAACAGTTTGGTTATATTTTGATGAATGCCGATGGGTGTCTAGCTGGGTGACAGGCAAAGATGGTGGCGCCCAACAAATTCAAGCCTTGCCATATTGTCCACATCAAGAACAAAGCTTTAAAAATGTCATGGATCTGCTCAAAATCTCCTCTGGGTTAAGACATATGTGAGAGGTAATAATTAGGGACTATTTTACTTCAGTTGCTTTAAAGTTTGTTAAGAAGCAGCCATCCCATTGAGGATCATTTTGTATTTGTTTTACTAAAACCCACTTATCTCAAATCCATTTTTTTACCCCTGCTCCTCACAGGGTATCCGTCAATGTTTGGCATAAATCTTTAGGAGAAATTATAACAAGTGAATTTCCAACCATTATCCATTATCACTGGGAAAGCTTGTGGTCCTCACAGGCTCACCTACTGCCACCTGCACCTTCTCCATGTCCCCATCCACCTAAGCACCTTTCTCCTGCTCTTCTTCTCAGAGTCCCTCTAAGTGTAAAATAAAAATGTAAGATACAACGAATAGCCCACCATCACAAGTCCATGTTTGACTGCTTATGACATTTAGTAAGCCAGGTTCTAATAACTAATGACTTTAAGTATGTTCTTCATGCAGTGTAAACAGAGCATGTTTGAAGCTCCAAAAGTCTCCATACCAGAGCCTTCAAGAGTCTAAGCTTTGAGTATATAAGTTTGAGCATTATGGGGACTCGTCATCAACTTTTAGTCCTGAAACAGATTGAGATCACTTTAAAATGGAATAGTTTGTAACTTTGTATGCTCACATTAGTAAATGAATTAGGATGTACATATAAAGTGAAATAATCTCTTGGTGGCCACCATTCTTCCTTCATTCCTCTACATCAGCTTCTCTCTATACCTGGCACTGTTATGTGGCTTGATTTTGGGTAACAGCCACTATTTTTTGTCATTCGTTCATTAGAAGGTTAATCAGATAAAAAAAAAACACAGACATTAAACAAGTGTTTTAAAGTTTATGGCTACATCCTATCAGTGCCTGCTTTGGTGTCACATGACAATTAAGCATTCCCTAAAAAACATGAAAGCGACAAAATGATATATGATTCAATTATTATTTCTGGGTAGGTTCTGACCATTTAATAGTGCTGGGCTGTAAACTTTGTTTTAAGTCAATTAATATTTTAGATATAATAGGTAAGTCATCCTCGGACGTTTTAAATACACAAGAAATGGCTTTTCATCTATTGTTATTTGTTTGACTACAACTCTCAACATCCAGACACAGAGCTAAAATATAGTTTTTCCCCCTTCAGGGATTGTATTAATATAACAGCAGCAAGCTGTCATGGATTATTGCAACCAGAGGCTCAGCTCTGTAAATATACCACTTTCACAAGTTAAACGTACAGATCATCGAACAAATCACACAAAGTTTTGCCCAGGTTAAAGTTTATATTGACTGAAAATTATAAGGGAATTAAACCTAATGCGGCTATCGCCTGTGATAAAAAAATATTTTCAAGGAACGTGGTGCTGAAAAATGATGTATTATACATTTAACCATTGGCTATAGTGCGGGATAGGATTTATGCATGAAATTATCCTTATATTCTTAAATTAATACAAATGCTACAAATATTGCAGGTTCTATCATTTTTAAGAAGCATGTGATTATGTTTTTTTTTTAATTTTTGTTGCTGTCATGGAAATGTTAGTTCTTTATATGTGGGATTATAATGTTAGCGTGTATAATTGTAGGTGAATGGGTGTACAATGTAGTACCGCATACTATACTATAGTGCATTATACTATAACCTTTAAATACTATTACAATTACAATTAACCAATTACAATTAACTAATTACAATTTTCGTCAATGTATCAATAAGAATCAAGATATGGGAAGATTTACTATTGATAGAGGACTCCAAAATTTAGAAGTGTGCAGAGAGGTGAAGAGCCAACAGAAGATCTCATTCCTGGTGATCTAGTGGTTCTCCAGCACACATATCTTAGTTTTCTTGCTCCTAGGACTCCAGGTTATGACTTGTGTCATGGCATATATGGAAGCAGATGAAGACAGAACAGACTTCTCAGCTACCCCACGAAACCACCAGGTATAGTACAGGAGTCGTAGGGGGGCAGATCATTTAAGCCACTCTGTTGGGTTTGGTTCCCATGTCTTTTCCTTAAATACTGACATGGAACACAGTCTAACCAATCTTACCAGACCAGGCACGGTCTGGGCGCGAAAGGTTTATCCAATGGAAAAAATAAATAAAATTAAACCAAGTGGATGAGCCTCAAGCTGTATTCATGATAGATAAATCTGAAAAGCATAACGGAGAACATGTCGGTTGTATTTCACAAATACTTTTATTAATATATCAACTCTGGAAACATTAGATACCCAAATGTATGCTGTTGATTGTACTTTTGCCAACCTATGGTATTTGTGAAATGTGCTCCATGTACCATAAGTCTTTTCTACATGAATGGCTTCTTTTTTTTTTTCTTCTTCTATATTTTGAGCCGTCTATTATATCCTGCATATTGTTTTTATTAAGTCCTCTATATTAGAAGTGCTCATTAATCTTCATTCTTTTTTTTTTATTTCATCTACACTGTACATTGTTCTTGTGGCTGCGCCTACTATCCTGTTACCGTAGGAACAGGAGAACTGAGTAAATAAGGTTATGAAAAAGAAATCACTTCTAATTAAATGAGGATATAGTCTATAAATGAAGGGATTCACACATGGGCTTCGGTGCTAAGGTATAATCTGTATTTGTTCCATAACAGTGGCGAGGGAACTAACCAATCAACATGACAAAGGGGTTTTGTTTCCTCAAATACTGATCGGTCATCTCCCTTGTCATTTTTCTGGGATATGTACAAATACTACATTCCAATTGGTATTCATTTATTAAGATTGTCTTTTATTGTTTCTGCTCGATTTATCTGGCTTCGCTACTATTTCACTCGTTAAATTTTAGTTGCAATTCCTTTTACTATCGATGTACTGAAAACGTTGGTTAAGTAAATTCAGGTGTCTTCCTTATGGACGTTTTTAGATGTAGTTTCGAGTACTGTTTATGGGGCATCTTATATTTATAGCCCCCTGGTCTGACAAATGAAGA
This sequence comes from Spea bombifrons, assembly GCF_027358695.1. NCBI lineage: Eukaryota > Metazoa > Chordata > Amphibia > Anura > Pelobatidae > Spea > Spea bombifrons. The sequence goes on along the minus strand of NC_071093.1, from coordinate 8,007,716 downwards.
CAACCAAAACATTCTGATTTTACCACAAGGCATGGTCTAAAATAAATAGTTTCAAATGAATTGTTCGTCTTCTCAAAACACCAGTAAAGCTTTATCTGACGATCTACAAGATGAAGAATTCGGTTCTTTGGCACAATGAGGTTTTTTTTAGTATAGCGGCTTGTAGCCGCAATGAGTCCCATTATGGTGTCCAATTTCCATTATTACGTTCTGTGCTTGAGATTTTGCTATTGACCCCCATCATTTTAGGTGTCCAAAGCGGGACATCTGTGTAGGGTGTATGGCAAGAGATGGGGAGGTCAGGGATGGCGATAGAAGTGGGCATAACGGAGACAAAGCCACCTGCCCAACGTTACCCTCGCTCAGTTTAAGAAGGTTCTGAGAAGGTCACATGGGTGTTGCAATGATGCTCTCTGTTGAAACTGCCCCGACCTCCTTCGATTTTTACAGCTCCTGGGACAATCGAGGGAGATCAGAGTGGGAGTGTGGGACAGCCACCCGGGACAGCGCCCACAAATCCCGGCTGTCCTGCAAAAAAAACGGACTGTTGAGAGGTATATGATATGTCAGTGAATATGGTAGACTCAGAGTGGGTTCTGTTGAATTCAATAGACACAACAAAAAACTCTTCTATGCGGCCTTCTACTGTTTGTCTTCGAAACCAGGTATATAGGAAAATCCCAGTATAGAGGCAGTTCTCCAGAGGTTTAGCATGAAGTCTGCTACTTTTTGGTCCAGCTCTGAGATCAATATAGAACCCAGACTGCCCAGATCCTAGAAAAAATCTAGGAATTATCCACCTTAATTGAGGAATTATCCACCTTAATGGAGGAGGCACCCAGTAAAGGCCCCCCCCCCCACTGTGTTAAATGACTCCTGCGTTACGAGATAAAAACACAGGGTGGGTAGAAGTGTATTATAATCACTAATAACCTGGTCTTTAGAAAGCATTTTTTTTTATTTCTTCTCTAGGGGTCTAGGATCCCAATATGGTTGTTTCATCTAGATGGTCTTTTATTGTTATTATCTGTTAAGTCAATATCATCAATATTTTAGCTTATTTTTCTCTTGAATTGGTGATACTTCTTTATCATTATTAAAGCATATTATTATCAGCATTAAAATTAAAAAAAAAAATTATTTTAATAAAATTGATGTTTAGTTTTCATAGAAAAACACAATAGACACCAATGTCTTGCAATCCCAGAAATAATTATTAATCATAATAAAGTTTGTATCTTTCATACTTTTTCCCACAAACACTTATTTGTCATGTGACACAAAATGCCGACAGATAGGTTGTTTCCTTAAAAGCTTCTGTGCTGTTAATATATGTTTCAACCTTCAAGGAGAAAGTACCTTTAACAAATGCAATATTAAAGCCTCGAAACATTTGTAAAAAAAATAAATATTGAAATAGATATTTTTTTACTTGTATAACCCCAAAAATCATATGTATTCAGTTTGCCAATATTTTTACATGAATCCTTTAATTGCAACAATTTACATAATTTTGTTTAAATTTGTGTGTTTAGTATGTGTTGCGGGGTAGCCTCTGAATGAAGCTCTATAATGATCCAGTTCTCTAATTGACACCGAAACTCCATCTTCACATCCCCTAATTAATTGCCAAACTGAGCAGAATTCAGTTAACCCTTTCTATAACAGCCTTGCCAACCATTCATTACGATGCAGTGTACGTGCATACCCTTCTGTAAGCAAATGCGTTGCATACGGTCCTTTTCATGGTTACGTCTTTTTCTAATATAGTTTAATATTGTAATAAAATCTGTTATTTACTTTTTTTTTTAAATCATATCCATGCTTTCACCCTCCATGAACAAAGAACTTTGCTTATGATTTACGCGAACAACTCTAAATGATTTTTATGTATTTGTGTGCGCAAGTGGACCATCAATCCGCCGAGACTGCAAATCAGGGGGGAAAAAAATATACCAAAAAAAAAAAAAAGCCATTACATTTCAGAAGCTGTTAAATCAGTTTTGCCCCGTGGCTGATTTTGTCAGCTATATTTGCTGTTGGTGAAACCGTTGATGCCTGGAATATAGGAACGGTCCTAAGAGTGTTAGCGTGTAAATAGCACGAGGGTTGTAAACTGAACGACATATCCCTCTCCTAATGCCCAAGCCTAAATTACATTCACCTCTGATTAAAGCCAATGGCTTAGTAAGCCGGGACTCTCTACCTTCTGTCGCTGCCTCCAGCCTTGGCCCCATAGCAGTCTGTCAACAGGGCACGGTTGAGCTAGTTGTAAATTTTAATTGGCCGTCATGGGAAAGCACAAACCACTGACTGGAGATTAATCAGTAAATTAACCCAGGCATAATACGCCGGTCCCCACGGAGCCTGCAATGCTTCCGGCTAGGGAAACGCAGATTAGGCCTGTAGAGAACTTGTGTTGGGATTTTACTTTCTATTATACGGCCGAACATCTTCTTAGTGTCCTGAAATTCCCTTCAGTATGACCTTAGTAACGACCCCGATTTGTATAGCGGTTTCCTTACTCATCCAAATGTAGATATTTAATGAATGGACCTGGTTTGCTTTCAGTTACATACTAAGCCTGCCGTGTACATATATATTTAGACTCAGAATGTACTGGTTTTAGAAATGTTAGAATCTTGTTTATGAAAATTAGAAAGGACAGAAAAAAAACAAAGGGTCAATTCTAAAACACTGTGACAAATGCGATGCAACGCAACGCTTCTACGCTCACTTAGGGAAATTCCGTTCCATAATCCTTCAATCAATACAGATTAACTATATTATCTCTGCCATTTGAAATGTAAATGCCTTAGGTATTCAATGCTTTGACTTATTACCCTTTGAGCCAAAGGAGGGTGAGCAATGGTTGATTTGTGGCAAATTGATAATATAACACATATATATATATATATATATATATATATATATATATATATATATATATATATAAATATATATATATATATATGGAAAAGAAAAAATGTCGGTGCGCTAAGCTAGTCACAGGCTCAAATAATACAAATGTATAATACGAGGCCTACCAAACAGGTGTAAGCATGCTGCAAGAAACAGTGTATTGGCTGTACAATGTATACAAAAAACAAAAACTGTCTGCGCTTCTTACCCTAATAAAGTTGGCAACAAATATATAAACATAATATAAATGAGAGGTTTTGGTTATATGAATTGGCCAAAGCATAATTATATATATATATACATAACATTAATTTCGATGAGTGGAACACTACTTCACATGGACGTTCCCCAATGAATGCTTTTGCTGCTTGTACAGATAGTGCTGATGTGTCAGAACGCAACAAGATAATCTTGTAGGGGATATGGCCTTAAGGCTAAGAGGATTTTAAGGATTCTATTAGTCATGAAATATTATGATGTGTGTATCACACTCATAGCAGTTAATCAATCCAAACAACAATATGAGGTGCAAAAAAGAGACAAAAAATGGCTAAATAGCTCACTTGTGCCATGATAGAGGAAAAATTCCCATCAACATATTAGTCTAATTAGTCTAGAACCAAAATACAAGGCATGTTTCCTCTGCGCAAGCCCAGACATACACTATATGACCATTTTACTATTTTACCCCTCGGCCGGTTCCCGAAGACATGATATATTTTAGTACACCTCACATATTCTGCCGCTGTTACTACACAGTCAAATAAAAGATTTTCAACGAGTGGCGACCAACATCTCATTAGCCACTAACGTAAGCTTATGGTAGAACTGACTTCTCTCCCTGCAGACTCGCTAACACCCAGGGTCTCTACATACATGCATTAGCCAAGTGGAAATCTAATGCAACCGCTATGCTAATGTCTAGTCATTAAAAAAATTACAAAGGAATGTTAGCAGACACTACAACTGGACGTAGATTAGCCAAAAGTAGCATGATATGAATGGCAGGAAATCCATGAGCTTTCCACATCCAACTGTTTAACATAAAGAACTTCCAGTTAATTAACAGAACTGGTCGGGAGGGAGAAAAGTGCGTTCTACCCTCTCCTGTCATTCCTGATTCAAACAATGGACGCTTAAAGTCAGGTGTCTTCGTCATTCCAATTCACAATTAAATGAATCAGAAGTGAAGGTTACACAACTCAATTAAATACAACAAGAAATGTCCAGAATAAAGCGTTTTGTGCATATGCAAAATTATAACTCATAGTGGCTGCATAGATGTGCAAAAGGATTCATCCTCATTGTTAAAGCCCACAATGAAGTACTATACATGCCAACTGCCCAGTGTAGACTACCTGGAGCTCTTCCTCTTCTTGGGCAGTGGCTTTGGGAGGGGGCAAAGCCAGCGATCTGTGGAGGTGGAGCTAATCAGGCATGGGGCGGGGTAGCTTCAAATAGGGGCGTAGCTCGTCACACATCCTAAACATTTTCATAAAAATGATGGTACAGGCAAAAAAGTTATATACATATATATATATATATATATATATATATATATATATATATTAAATATACTATATAATATCCAATTCAATTTTTATTTATTTAAACTTCTTGTTAGATGTCATAGTAAGAATATTTGTAATTCACTATATTTGTATACAAATGTACAAAAAACGTCTCAAAAAATATACAAATATTAAAAATTCTCCAAACAATTATACAAGCGTTTTCCAATCAATGTGATATCATTTTAGAATATTTTAATTGTGTAATTAGCAATCTTATTTCTTAAGGAAAATATAGAGAGAATTGTATGTGCAACTAAAATTAAAGAATCAAAAAAATTATTTTAGTTATTTTAGTTATTTTGTTATAATGAGTGAACAGCATTTAAGCAAATTTATCCAGATCATCATTTATGTTTAGTTGTGTTTAATAAATGTGTATGTTTATGAATTTTAATTATTTAATTAGCATTTATCTTTTTTATAATGTGCTTGCTCATTTTAACATACACACAGTGGCAAATTATTTGCCTGCCTTATTGTGCGTGTATGCTTTATTTTAACACATATTTAATACAGATAATATTTTTTTTTATGGAGCAGGGCATGGGTTGTTGATGACTAAATCGCCCAAGCATGGTTAAAGGGGCCCCAACTGCCAGCTGGTGCCAGTACATTAAATTGTAGCCTTTGACCTGAAATTATGAGCGACTGCATGTAAATGGAAGTTTTTCACAGTCAAGTAAAATTACATTATGTTTATGTTTCTTGTTTACGTAGTACATATTGGAACAAGCTTTCGGAAAAACACACTCAATTATTTCAAATGTGGATCGGGCTTTTTCAGGAATCGGCTTTAATTCTTCCACATCAATCAATGTTCTTTGAAACAAAAAAAAATGATTCCCTTTTACAATGGCTGAAGTTTTCTGTTTGGGGAAGGGTTTTTATTTGCTCTAGAGTTGAAATCAATGGAAAAGAAGCCGTTTTTGGACTGTAATTGTAATAAGGCCATTGTTTTCTAGACAAGAAAGAGACTTTCACATTTTTGGGATTATTCTTGTCCACTAATGTTTTCTTTTGGAATGGTTCAATAAGTTACACACGGTAGAATGTTGATGATGACTTGTTGGCTCTGCTTTGTTATTTTGAGCATTTTTTTTTTTGTTTTTGACATCAAAATGTCACTAAGCTTTCACCAGCTAATACTTCTCCATTTGATAATAAAATATATAGGGTTTTTTTTTTTATTAATTTGAACCCCTTTTCTTATTATACCTGGCTTTTTTGAGTCATCTGCCTCTTTAAAAAAATAGTTTCAGTGATTTTGTGCAAGACTACATGTTGGCATGTGTTATCTTTAAATCAGAGTCATCTGACTTTTAAGAAAAACAATTCGGCTCTTCACATAAGTGCAGGGTTTCCAAAATGTGTATTATTAACTTTATCATAAATGGTTTGTTACATGCCTTGAGTGTCTCATTTATTGGAGTTCACTTTTTTTTCCAGGCATTACAAATAAGTTTAACTTCTATTAGGGAAATAAATGTTATTTTTAAAGTTTATTGGATGATTAATTAATATAGAAAGAATTCAAAAATATTGATAGAAATATAATCCTTTATAATGAATGCATTAATATTCATCAACAATAGCAATGGAGTGAGAAACTTTGCTTTGTAAATCAATATCAATTTTTTAATTGCTCAACGTGATCTCTACTATTCCTAGTGGTACATTTAAAGGTTTTTATTGTCTTAAAATGTTTGGTTCCAGTTGGAGAAAAGTCTATTGTCTCCCAGCATCATTTTTCCTGTTATACAGATAACACTTTTAATAATTCCATAATGCCATTAAAATGATACAGGAACAATGGATTATCTAATAACCCCTGCTCGGCTAGATACCCCAGGAAATGCACTGAATGGAACACAAATGTACACCAGACTTACACTAAAAAGGGTTTGACGAATTATGTCTCTGGTCTAGAAATTAATAAATGAGGAGTTTAGTGGAGCCTCTGGAACACAATTTAATCAGCTTGTTCCACAAAGCACTTTCCCTTAGGCATCATGTGGGATTATTCCCTTGCTGAATGAATTTTAAAATGTAAATGGCATTGAAACATGCATGAATCACTAATATAGACATGATGTTCCTGGTTGACACCTGCTTCACTCTAGATGGATTGAAAACTGCTCTTGTACATAGCAAGGGGGCAAATCCTTATTCCAATGGGGGGGGGGGTTAAGATTAAAAGGTTATATGACTTGCCATGCTTTTTTTTTAAAAGGTAAATATTGTTTATTAATAATAATAATAATAATAATAATTAATATTTCCCCTGACAAAATGAGTGACAGGATTGGTGATGAATCTATCCATTCATATTTATTAACTACCCTCATTTATAATATTCAATATTAACTTCTGATTAAGCAGCAATTAATTACCCATACTAATTCAATGCTGAACAACACCAAAATAATTTCATGCAATATGAAAACTAATGTTAACAAACGAGTTGGTGTTCGCATGGAAACATAGTTTATATAATTATATTTTTACTCTGAGAAAGCAAGTTTACATAAGAAAGTTTAAAAAAAATAAACTGTGTTATTTGCACATTAGATAATTACAGCATTGTGCTTTATGGTCATTGGGTAATTGTGATGATATTGCTGGATAATAATAATACTTAGGAATTTACTGTATGTGGCCAACACCACTTACCCACAGTGAGGCCATGCAATGTGGCCATCATGTTTTATAAGTAGCCTTGTGCATATAATATTTCTATCATACATGCAATGCACACAGTATTAATAGACATTGTACAATTTAGTGTTTGTATGTAAATTACTTTGATCCTGGTAGAAATTTGTACAGATTAAATTTGCTTGAACTTTAAACTTACGCTAAGATACGCATGAAGAAATCCTTTCAGGACCAAGGTCAGCTCATTCAGTCCTGTTCATCATCTTGGAAATGGACACCGTGAATCTGTAAAAGACTATATTCTCAATGATCCCGCAATAGTCCTTGATTAACCAATGAGGATAAAGGCAATTGTAGTTGAATAAGGAGCCACAATGTAGCCACCAAAGGCCTTTCATGTTCGGGACCTTTTGTTGTAACTTTCTTCATCCCCAGTATATTAAGTAATTTGCTGGTTAATACATTATATAGGTTCTGTGATATTTACTATACCATCTGATCGCCTTTTTTTTCTTGCTGTGCGATTACCTCTTTCGTACCTCGTCTACTTTTGCATCTAGAAGTGTAAAAATCATGGCTGCAGGGGTCACATCTGTGACCGGGCCCGACACTCTAGAGGCCTACGACTCTTGTCTGCCCCTTTAAAGCCGCTAGCTGCTAGATCGGATTATCTCTCTCACTCTCTCTCTGCACTTCCCGCATACTGGATCAGTGTTCACACAACACGGAGAAAGAGAGACACACCACTCCTGTAGGTAAGTGGTGTTGGCAGGGTCACAGGCGGGCTGTTTGGATGCAAAGATGGCACACGAAGCCTGTTTGGGGCACTGACAAGCTGTTTGGGAACAAAGCTGGCAGACAACCTGTATGTGCAAAGGTGGCACTAACAAGCTATTTTGGGACAAGATGGCACATATAAGCTGTTTGGGCACTGACAAGCTGTTTGGATCACTGGCAAGTTGTTTGGGGACAAAGATGGCACAGACAATCATTATCAGAATAGTCTAACTTTCTCTTACTATTTTAGTAAATTATTTACACAGCTAGAAGGGAACCCCATTTGGGAATTTAACTTGATTTTAATGTTGCTAGGACCTGCGGAAAAAGCGGAGACCAAGTTGTCGGCAGACAGCCTCCTCCCTCGCAAGGCAACCCCTCCTGAAGGTAGGAGCACTTCCATTCTACTGGAGATCCCTTCTGGAGGGTGAGTTAGCTTGGTTCACCCTCTGCAAATATAGATTTTTACCCATTTTAGTTAATCAAAATCTTAAAGTATGTTGAAATTTAAAAAAAATAATCTTGTAAGATACAATAGAACAGCTAGGTTAATATAGAGGCTTATAACAGCAAAGGGTATTACTTAGAAGCCACTAACGATGATGTGAAAAGAGTACAACGTTTTGCGAACATATTTTAAACAAATATTGCCCTTTAAGGACAATTTTGATTGATCATAAAGTGTCCTCCTACTTTTAAATTCAGGATGAAAAGATCAAAAGAGAAAAGAGCAACTGTTGATCTTCCAACCATTTATGGGTCTCTGTCAGTTAACAAGATGACAGTGGACATATATGTACTTTGTAAAAGATTTGGGGTTAAAGGTCAAGTAACCCAGTCAATTAATAAGACATCTTTTAATCTTAGAAAAACCAGAGAAACACGTTGATTAGTTCAAAATATTCTGGTAGGTTTACAATTAAGTCTTACTTTGACATTAAGCACCTATAATTGGCAGTGTAAGTTCACCCAATGTCACAGTTTCTGTTTACAATGTAACGGTAAAATATTAGGAACAGAAAACAAATTTACTGTCAGCTTATATCAGATACTATTAAAGCTAAAATAATTATACACTTAAAAACATACTGAGGCAGGAAAGTCTTCCCTGAAAATAATTGCAAGAAAGAAACATCAAAGTATCCAACAGTTTGTATAATTCTGTAGTTACCATTTAACCGAAGTTATTTATTTTAGAATTTCTTTACCCGTATTAAGTGCATGTTGACCATAATTCCCACACATGGAGTCCGGAGAAACAAGAAGTTTCTCTAAAAGTTTTTTTCATATAAAAATCTTTTTAAGCTAACTATGAATTTGTCTCACTGTACATTAAAAAGGTCCACATGAACAAAATCTTTTCTGAACCCTGAGATGTGGTTTATTTCTCAGGATCAGAGTTTGCCTTGTCTTTTTGTCTCTCTTTAAAATGATAAATGATTATTTGACGTTAGACCGGATGTACTAAGAACCGCTATGACCATTACTGAGGAAGGGACCTCCAAGGTGTTGACCCAGCGTATCAGTGTAGACCTGCTTCCTCAGGTCTTCAGGTCAGTTCTTTCTTTCTTCAGGCAGAGGACCAGTGTCATGTCAAACTCCCCACCCACTCTTTGTAGACCAAAGAACCGCCATGGATAGGAAGGAACCTCCATGGTTTTGCCCCAGCATATCAGTTCTCAGCTCTCCAGGTTAGTTTTTTCTTTCTCCAGGTGGACCGGTTTTTGGTCATATCCACTCCCCACCCACTTTCCTTCTACTCCCCACCCACTTCCCTTCCACTCCCCTCCACACCTTTCTTCCACTCCCCACCTACTAAGGTCGGTCTGTGGCTGGCCCCACCTCTATGCAAGTTACCTCCACCCCTTCCTGAAGCTGCTCTCCCAGAAAAAGGAGAGCACCGGGAAGAACTTCTCTTGAATGCTCACTAATTACTTTCACTAGAACAGTTATACCTGGAATTACACATTTTGGAAAGTCAGCCGTTATGAATGCCGAACGTTGCTTTTCTGAATGATTAATGCAACATTTTAACTTATACCCCATTACCCTTATCATGACTATGCAAGAAGGACTTTGGGTTGCATGGTGTTCTTGCCTAATACAGTTTCATTCACATCTGGCCACCAAAGAGTCGCTCCGTCATCTTGCAGTCTGCTAATGAGATCCCTCATTTAATTAATACCATAAGAATTTTAATTCTGACTGAATCAATTTAACGTGATGTGATTTTGTCAGTTCTATTCCCCAAGTATAAAGTGAGCCTGGTACTTATTACATACATCATTTCATGGGCTCTGCATTCCCTGCTGACTTAAACAAATTCTAATTAAGACTAATTAAAGCATCATTTATGAAAGCGCTTGTGATAGCTATGCAAACATTCCGGGTGGGTGTGCTCGGCATAATAATCACGCTTGTTAATATTTAAGCAAGATCCTCAGCAACTAGATCTTTTAAAAAGAGGGATGTTCTAAATGTAGATTTTTAGTCATTAATGCCTACATTTATTTTTATAAATACTTATGTTTTATTTTAATATATGCAGTGGCATAATTAACAAAATATATGTAACAATTGAATATATTAAATAAAAAATATAATGAACAAATGGCTGCATTTAAAAAAAAGATACATTTTTAACATTAATAAATATTGGGCAATAACAAAATTGGTACGGTTTTGACCAAATAATACAAAAACAGCGATTAATGTTGATGGAACAAATTACAGGGCTGGTTTTCTATTCTATTATATGAAATTATGTTATGATTAGTAGAGTATCTGCACGTATGTGGGATTGGGAAGGTCAAAATCCTCTGGGGTGGAAAAAAGTAAATGAAAACATCAGCAGCTCTAAGTGCGTTGGGTGTGTTATTGGTGTGTTATTGGTTTTCAAAGAAGGTGTTGGTAGGACCATGTACCTGAGCCGCTGCTTTTCTTAGCGCCCACTTCTTTAATGGCAGGGCGAATGCGCAGGAAGCATAGATCAAGGGGAGCATACAGCCAAAATTAGATAAAAGTGTTGTTTTTGCGCTCCATTATTTTAATAATACATGCACCAATTTGCATCCAAAACACCAATATACATTAAAAAATAATCTAATATTATTAGGATTACGCTGTCCCTTTAAATCTCTTCTTGCATCACTTTTAGCAGCTTTAGATAATAAGTTATATTGTATAGCTGATGTCATTCTGTTGCCAAAATGAAACAGAACCAATTACATTTTGATATGAAATAGCTAAAAAGATGTGAGAATTAAGAGTATTAGTTTAAACGACTTGGAATTACTCGGTAATGCTTACATTAGATTTAAAGACACCTGCTGAGTCTAATGGAAGGAGAATTCCCTGAACATTCATAAACTGAATGTCTTCTTTTGTTACCTAAAAAAAAAAATCTTAAGAGTACGAGAAAGTTACATTGTTTCAAAAATAATATAGTTGCACGTTGCGTGTAAGTCATTCTGATGGGCAAACCAAGGACACGCTGGGCAAACCTGTGAAGGGATAGGGATCCAAAGACATTCATACATCGACACATTTACTTCTAATTGGAGCCATTTATGGGAAAATCTATATTATTAACAAGAAAAAGATGCCAGAATTATACATGAAATATAGACTGAGATTAGGTGTTCCAATTTACATATATTTAATCTTTTTTTTTTACAGTCTGATATAGTTGCTTTTAAGATCATTACTGTCTATAGTATTTTATAAAAAGTAAAGATTTTACAGCTGGAAAGCAGGACCTCCTAAAATTAATATAGCATTTCATACAATTCCTAGAGACTATGTCATAGCGGAGCCAAATCTGACTTTACATTCTTGTTTCAGAAGGTCCTGTTTTAACATCCTTCTTTTAGGAAGAAGTGGTGTTCCAAGTGTGCTGCGTGATTACCCAATGCATTGGCTTCCACTCTGTGCATCAGTAGCAGGTTCGCTTACTGCGGAGTAACACATGTGAACAGTGAGTCAGGAGGAGCATGTTATATGATCCAGTGGTCTAAAGTCATTTTCACTTGACCATTTTAAACAGATGAAAATTATAAAGACAATGTGGATTCCTTCAACAAGAATATTGGAATATTTAGTTAAAAAAGCCTTCTTTTATCAGCAATTTAAGAGAGTCATGAGAATAAGACTACAAAGGGAGAGGTAACCAAGTACTGTTTGAATTGTCCTTGGCGGACCCTCCAATGAGACCCAAAAATACTGTGACTAGTGGGAGTAAAAAGCATTTAATTAAATGTATCTACATTTGGGACGAAAAGTTCATAGTGACCACCTACTCGATGAGGTGCTGCTTGTGTCTTTAAGGAGTAGCACAATATCCCAAAATGTAATTAACATTTTACAATATGATCATTTATTATATTAATATATTATTTAAGTGTTTATTTTATCATTAATGTTTTAATATCCAGCATTCTACCTTGAAATGTCATTACATATTAACCAGAATCCTTAAAGAAATAGAAATGCAGCCTATCTTTTTTTAACCCATCCATTTAAAAAGTCTGTAAAATCTCGAATATATAAAACTCACATTTATTTATCTCTTTTTGGGCCACTTACACATTGGGTGCGTATTATATACAAGTACAAAATAACATGATCCCCTATGTAAACTTTTCTTGAGAATATAGTGCTAAATAAAGCATGCGTACTATACGGGGGGGGACTTTCCAATATAGGTGGGGTTTTTTTAGAAGCAAAACAATTTATGCTAATTTTTTCTGATTAATTTAAACAACTTCCCTCTATTCCAGCTTTGTAGATCGTAGGATATGAGTTCTCTGTCTTGTCGGAACGACAGCCAGCTGCTGCGGTAATAAACAATCTATTCCCATATCTGCGAAGGTCTCGGAGACATCGCAGAACAAGCTTGGTGTCTACCCACTCACCATTTAACGTGTACCATTTCTTCGTGAACATACAGATGGCATGCAGTCCCAGATTTCATTTGAGTTAATCTAATCCCTCCACAGCTCCCACTAGAAAGGAGGGCATTAGCAGCCATATGTCAACCTGATTTGTCAGATTATTCATTACAATTAATTGCAGTTCTCACTTAAGGCCTTTAATGCTGCGAATTGCTCTGAATTCTATTGCAAACACAAAATTATGAGTAAAAGACTTTAGCCCTGTCATTCAAATTTCACGCTGACCTTTATAGGCTTTTGGTTTTTCCTTGGGTGCCGAGCTGAAAGCATTGTAATTGGCGCCGCGTTCCTTTCTCACTATAGGTAAGCTGTCTGACTCCGCGATAGATTGGGCCAGACGGACGCGAAGAAAAAACTCCCAGCAGACAATATTTAGCTGCCAACTAACAATACATTTGGAGGATTATTAGATGAGCGCGATGTCATAATGACCCTATATACTAATTAAACCTCTTCATTTTAGACCATTTTAAGATATCCTTCCTTTCGGAAAAAAAAACTAAATTTCTCGAGTTTATTATTTTATACAACAGAGTTTTTTTTAATACACGGGCTATTATAAATTATCATTACAAATTAAATGAATTAACATCCTGCTGGCCTGAGAATGATTAATAGGAACAAGACAAATTATTCTAGTTTTGGTTAACACATTTTGGCCTCATTAACGAAATGATAATGATAACTCAGATATCGTGAATAAAATGAGCATTATTAAAATATATATTGTAGAGCGCACACTGTCCGTTATCTTGTTATCAATTAAGTAAGCAGTGAGTAACATTGGTGTTTGATGAGTGTCAGAGGCTCCTTCGTTGTCATGAAGGGTCTATAATTAAGATTATAAATCCGCAGTGGACTGTTTTTTATTAATACTTTGTTTGCTACTTCAGACTGGTAATTTTGACAGATGTTTCATGAAATTTGACGTAAAGGTTTTATTAAAAATCTTTCAGAAGGAAAGGCTTGACAGGGGCTGCCGGAATGGTAATGTTACCTTTCTGTTTGTGTTGTTATCAGAGGCATCTGTGTGTCAATATCATTTACAAGAATGTATTGATTGCCTCACTATTTGATACTATTTGATAGTAGACTATTCTGAACATGTGTCCATATCTATCTATCTATCTATCTATCTATCTATCTATCTATCTATCTATCTATCTATCTATCTATCTATCCATTATCTATCTATCTATCCATCCATTATCTATCTATCTATCCATCCATTATCTATCTATCTATCTATCTATCTATCTATCTATCTATCTATCTACCTATCTATCTATCTATCCATCCATTATCTATCTATCCATCTATCTATCTATCTATCTATCTATCTATCTATCTATCTATCCATCCATTATCTATCTATCTATCTATCTATCTATCTATCTATCTATCTATCTATCTATCTATCCATCCATTATCTATCTATCTATCTATCTATCTATCTATCTATCTATCTATCTCTCGCTCTCTCTCTATCAATCTAAAGAATAACTTTTTGAAGATCACAAAGTAGAAAATATTAGTAAAAACACTCTCTCTATATATATTACATCCCTAGAAGAAACCTGGAAACCTTGGTCTTGTCTTAGATTCAGGATAGACGTATGGCTATCCATTGCCGTTTAGATTCCCTCACAGTATAAACATCTACCACTTCAGTAGGGAAGCTGTTCCACTTGTTTTCCACCCTCTCAGTAAAGTAAAACCTCCTCGAATTATATCTGAGCCTCTGAGCCTCTATCTTTGTAATCAATGATGTGACAATGATTTTACAGCTCTTTAAAAAAAGGTAGAAAGGTAATCATTTCTATTATGTTATGGAAACTCATCTTCGGCACTGCTAAAGTTGTAATTTGTCGGCCAACAAGTATATGTGGTTGTTCTATATTAAAGAAAAATGTATTGGTTTAAGTGCATTGCATGTTAAGACCTCATGAACATACATGGGAACCCGGAGTCTCCACAGGAACATCTCCTTTTCCCAAGTCACTAGGTCATTTTCATATTTCTCCTGCAGAGAAGCTGCGTTTGGTCATTTCCACCCCACCTACTTCCCGCCTACTTTCTGTCAACTTCCCGCCTACTTCCCACCCACTAAAGTTTATCTGGGACTAGCCCTGCCCCTTCACGCAACTAATCCTGTCCTTACATGCAGCTGGCCCCGCCCCTTCACAAAGCCACTCTTCCCTAAAGAGGAAGAGCTCTAAATCGCCTACCCTGGGACGTTCTCAGGTACGATCACAACTGCGGTAGCTTTTAATTTTAGTTTGCTAAATTATCTGCAATTCCTGCTAAATATTTTTAAAAATGTACACATAAAAAAAGTAGAGAACAAAATGTAAAGTCTAATAACTTTTTTTTAATGTTTAAAATTTGAAACGGGTTAAATACATTCTTGATCTTTAGTATTCTAAAGGTTAACACTTGTCTGTTGAACATCACAAATTCCAGAAAGGAAAAAAAAAAGAGTCACATGAATTAGGAAGCCACCAGTGATCAAACATCTCCTCATTACACTTCAATATTGTTGCCTCTAAAGGTCACCATTGCTGGACATAATCACACAAAATCAAAACAGCCAAGTTTATATATCATAGAGGCAGCACATAGCTTGAAGGTTTATTTTCCAGAGCCTGAACAATCTTCTGAAGCCATTTATTAATTCCTGTGTATTGTGGCATAAACTGAGCACATTTACGGTAACTAACAAAAGCCAACCAAATCAATCCCCTCAACCATCTTAATAAAACCAACGCATATTCGTGAAACATAATCACAATATTTGGGGGTATAACATAACATTTATGATTGAGGCTATTACTAGATATTTGTATAAATATATATTTCGAAAAAATAAAATATTAGGAACCTGCACAAGCTCAAAATATTATTGCCAACGGCCCCTCATTCTCTCATATCTATTTATAACCTGCAAGATCTCTCTTTGGACTTGACTGGTTTGAGAGATCCATCATGGGAAGGAGTCTTTAACTTGGAACTTAACGAAAAACGTTGAGTTCTGAGCTTTATAGAGTTCTACTCTCGCAATCCTTATGCTCTGCTGGTTCTTTGTAACCTGTCTTCAAACTTCATGTTTTCGGTTCAGAACAATTCCCTCCAGACTCCGTACTTGACCTTCACAACTTCCTTCTCTCGCATGACTCCTTACTCTTGAGTTAGCTACCGTTATTGGTTTTGCTGCACTCGTTTCAACAACAGCCTACTGTTAAATCTCCAGTGGAAGTTTCTTTAACAAAGACGTAAGACAAGATGTTTGAATTAAAAGAAGCTTTCTAACGCTAAACCTCTTTCTATTTTTTTTTCACGCTGGATACTATGTGTAAAGATATCGAAATGGATTTTGCCCTTTAATAGAAGGTGAACGTCCCGTACAAAAAAAGACGTGGATGCCAAAAAAGAGCCGAACCTGAAGTTGTTATCGTTGTGTACATCCTATTCTTGGCATTGATAAAGTGGCCTACAGTTCTAGACCGGATTCGTGATTTAAGAACGCTACCTTTTTGAAGGCTAGAAAAATATCCTTAAAAAGTCAAATTTAATTAGCTTTTCAAGTCTTTTTTTAAAAATGGCTTTTGTACTGATCATTTTGAAATCTTATTATAATTTGCATCAATACTAACTCAGTGAGATGCATTTTCCCTCATAATTGCGTATATTAACCCATTGAGTCACAGAGCAAACTTGATATCATTGTTGTAAATGTACCAAAGTTATTATATGTATACTGTATATAAGCACGGGATAGAATGCAGTTGTTGGGATGTTTTCGCACCGTTTAGCGATATATACAGAATTGTTTTACATCTTTAGTGATAATGGTGGAGACTGTTGGACATCAATAACAGTAACTTTCCAAAAAGTACATGCATTTTCCGTACCGAATGATTCTTAGAATCAATATCCTTTCGCCACCTGCTTCCTTTCATTTAGTGTGAAAACGGCTTAGAGGAGTTGAAAAACTCAAGCTTAATTAGATTACCATCATTCTTTCCTGATATCTTAATCTGTACCATCAGGCTTTCGTTGAGCACATGATTTGATTCATTCCCATAGTCTTGGGTTTTTGCTTCCGCACACCTTCTAAAACCACTGGTGTGCAAATGACTAGCGGAGGCACGTTCGTCTGAAATATCAGCTACAGACCAGGGACAAAAACAAAGATAACAGCAAAGATCATGCTAAGTGGCTTCGTAGACAACAAATGCTCATTCTGCTTAAAATGCAGGATTTTGGAGAAAGTTCAAACATCAGGCTCCACGTCAATCGTCTGGAACATTTTTATTGTATAGTTTTGGGTGTCCCAGCATAAGAGGTTGCAAGATAGAATGCACATTTTTGGAAACAAAACTTTCGACCTAATATTCATGGACAATATTAAATAAAGACAAATTATAGGATACATTTGTACCAGAAGTCATATACGTATCTCTAGACTGTGTAGTTAGATCATGTCTATCATCTGTCTTTGCAGTCAAATTTAAGTATCTATCCTATCTATGTTTAAAGTATCTAATGTGCCATTGAGATACAATTTTAGAGAATCGGTGTACCATAAATAACCACCTGTTGATGATGGACCTGGGTTAGGAGCAAATGGGGAATAAAGTAGGACACTTTGCCACCAGAGTAACAGGGAAGGTCCCGAAGGCTTCTGTTGTTAAGGATGCTTCCCTTATGGTTAAAATGTTGGTTAGGTGACATTTATTTGGTTAGTACAAAAATGTATCTCTACCTTCTACAGATGCATTACCTATTTTACGGAACATGTTTGGTTAAACCAGTCTGAAGCTGCTTTACAGGGAATATAATAGGTATAATCAGCTATACTTGGTGGCCGCATTAGATACAAGCCAAGACTGACCATGTGGCAAGTCGGGCAAATGCCTAGTGGATGAGTTCCACTAACCTTTGCTGCCACTCACATGGCAGAACTGGTGCTTTAATGTGCGGCCATGGGCTGAATAAGCACCGCCACATGTATGTCATTTAGCAGCCGCTGTCCTTGACGTGAAGTCCAGCCCTGATTACATGTTAGATGACCTACCTTGTAATATCTCTGCAAATGGGTTTCTGATTTATAAATAATTAAATATTTGGAGCAAACAAAAAAATGTAAGAATTAGAGAGCAGAAAATGCTATTTGCATATAGCGTTGCAGCAATAGCTATTTAATTGATCATTTAAGCATTTCTTATGTCATTAAACATTGGGGAACCATCTGACCCCCCCCGATATGAGATTAAAATATCATAAAAGTGGAAACCTAGTTTAGAAAGTGCTATCAAAGAATTGCAGAGTGATTAAATGTGTTTATTTAATACAATATTCCCTTTCCTCTATACACCTATAAATGAATGGAACAAAACAAAATGCATCATTGGCTTGAGAGTAAAATAAACGGATACCGCGCTGTTGCCATTTGTCTTCCATAGTTGATGCATAGGCTTAGTTTGAGCATTATATAAACACATTGCATTGCAGGCCTGGCTAGTACTGATATGAGATACATTGTGTTGAACTGTTTGTGTTTGTGTACATAAGTCTGAATTATGTCGGGGACGGGTATGGTGTATCAGTCACTTGCTGTTTAACAAAAGCTCTGGAGATGATTAAAAATACACATTTAATAATTCTCGAATGGCATCATGAGTCTTCTTTTATTCGGCAAAAACACAACTTTTACAGCGTTTCGACAGCAAATATGTCAGTTAAATAAACAGTTTTGTAAAGAACCAATTAATAGCCAGAGTTAATACTTTGAGTGGCAGAAAGACAAGATGTTGACCATTTTATTTCCTGGGGCTAGGAAAATCATTGTACACGTGCCTATAGAACTCGAAAGAGTAAAACACCCGAATGCCCCGTGAAATGGATCACTTGGTTTTATTACTGGAGTCAACTTTAAGCCTATGAAATTTGTTTATAAAAATTTCACATATATTTCAAGACTTGCCAAAGCTCAGAGGGAGAAGTTCTAATGCTTTACAAAATGGCAGATGATGCTTTTATTATATGGGTTGAAAGGAAGGAGATACTTTCTTTGCTAAATTATTGGGGATGCGTAAGCCACTCTCCACCACTTCAATAAATTAATACAATTTCACAGTATGGATACAAAGTATTGAATTTACATACACACAACACCCTGAAGTACATTATATATATATCGGAACGCCAAGGGGTATCATAGTATACACAAGCAGAAAATTACATGACGTCTAAGTTTTCCCCAATATTTCGTTCCAAAGCATGCTTGTTTTTGACATTCACATTCGGCAGAAAGAGAAATCTAGTTAAAAGGGGAATAGAGACAATAACCTTTCTTAGCCTCATGTACCTCCCTCCCACTACCTAATCCATCCAAAGTTTTCATTCTTAACTGCTCAGCGCCATCTTGGAAAACAACTTTCAGCCAATGGTAGCAATTCTAGTTGGTTGGCCAATAATACAGTGTCCAGCTGCACCTTCAATGAAATAAACTGGATTGCGGCCAGACAGAGGAAAGGAGCAGTGCACCTGGCTATATATATATAGTTACAGACACCCTGGTGGACAGAGTGTGGAATTGCAGCTAAATAATACTGGTGGAGCAGCTTCTTCACGTAGGGACGTTATGTGTTTCCACTATTCCTCTCTCATTCTGGGAAAGAAATAAACACAATCAGTAACAGTAAATAAAGACAGATACTTAGCCACAGGACCACAAAAAAAAAACATGCAGTGGGAAATCCTGTGTTTTGCAGTTTTTAAAGGGATGGGTATGAACCTGCAGCAATGAAGAATATTATTTCAGAATATGTCCGGATTCCAATCTGCAAACAATTATTTATTATGATTGTATTTTTCGAAAAGGTTTGCAACAATTGTCTCGAGAGAAGTTGAAACTGATAGCAAATAACCAGCCCTCCCCCCCAAAAAAAGATAAAACGTAAGTGTCCATTGTGGGAAAGGAAGTGCTGGAAAACAAGACAAGATGCCATAGGCAGATATTCAAATCTAAAATAAATAAATTGCGGCTCCATTTTCAAATTGATCTATTGGTTCGAAGTAGAGCTTAAATAGCGGATAACTATGACTCCCTGCAGAGTTCAAAAGGTGGATTGGCCTCATTTGAAATTGGGCCTTTTAAATAATGTAATTGTAGAAAGCTTTTTTTTTTCAGCCATATAATTCATTGGTCCTGGAAAGGAAAATTGCACATTTTTCACCAGATTAGCGGAAATTAAGGTATGTCAGGAATCAGGCAGTCGAATTCCTTTCATTTGAGTTAACCATTTGTATGCCCGAGGGAGTTCAGTGTTTTACATTTTTTATCGCCATTTAAAGAAGGAGGATTGAATGTTTAACCCTTTTGTCTATATCCCCTGTTTATCACAGAAATAAATACTCATCTTCCCATATTTTTTGAGTTGTTGATACGATATGCAGGTTTACTTAGTTAATGACAAACATCATCATCAGAGTTGTCTGCCAGCTATTTGGCTGAGTGAGAAATTAATCTTGTAGAGACTATGAGAATCTATCGTATATCTTTAGCTGTAAATTACCCCGGTCCAGTAATGCAAGTTAATCTTCGGAACTCTAGGGGGCTCTAACTTGGCAGTGGAAGACTGAATATTAAATATCTTCCAAGTGGCCTTGAGGAAGTTCCTCTTTGGACTGAAATACCTCAGACCCTCTTTTCTATCCTGATGTCCCCCTCTTCCCAGAGCTCAGAAAATTTGGTAGACATGAGTCTCTCATAGTGTCCTATGAGTATATATATATATATATATATATATATATATATATATATAAAATGTGTAATAAAAGTCTTATAAATAGCCATCAATAGGCATTCTGGGGAACATTATAGAGGAGGCTACCAGGGATCGGCAAAGTGTCGGTACAAGGACACCGGTGTCATTGGCAAGGTTTGTGAAGGTCCATAGAACTTCCTGTACTGAGGGGTCACGGGAAGGGAAATTTGCCTAATGTGCCTATGATATGCCCTTTGTTGGATGTCAGAAAGGAGAAATATAAACAAGAACAGCTTAAAAAGAGCATTGAATAAAGATAATAACAGCAAAAATGATAGAACTTTTAAGCGCTGGATTTTATTATGGTTTTATCTAAGACATGACAGCTTCAGTTTGCACTAGCTCTTTTTAATGTGACTTGCTTAATGTAAGTTGTGATTCTCTTTGCTGATAGAGAGTAGAACAGTGGTTTGTATCTGCTTCAACAATGTGAACGACAGATGTAACAAATTACTAGACTGTAAACATGCGAGCCGGGCCCTCTCTACCTAATGTATTGATTCATCTTAGTCTGTCAGTTCTGGTTTTCTCAGACCCCTTGAATGTGTGTATTGGAAGACGGGCTGGGGGAATTGCTGGCGCTATATAAATAAAAGATACTAATAATAATTGGTATCCCTTACAATTTTCTACTAAATGGGGAGGGTAGCGTTCAATATCAAAGGTGCGTTGGACACTACGGAATAAATAATATAATGCATTGGGAACTATTGTTCTGTTCCGGCCTACAGGAGCTTTAGAATCTAGACCAAGCGATATCTAGAACAAATGTCTCTCCTTGGTGCCCAAGGCACTGTAGGTCATGAATCATAAGCATGGGATTGGTCTACATGATATGGTGGAGGGAACCTATTATTTAAATACAGATGTAGATTAGCATTGACAAAACCTGGTTTTAGCTCATTTTCTTCCAATAAACGTTCTTTATCTGCGGACCTGGAGGTCGCCATTGTTGTCAGACATGTGATATTTTGGGTGACGTTTCCTGCAGAAGAGCTGCCGGCTGGTGGACAACAAAGGAAGGAGCGCAGGGGTTGAGTGTGTGTAAGTATGTTAGCATGTATATGTGTGTTTAAGTGGGTTAGCGTGTGTAAAGATGTTACTGTGTGTGTCTGTGTAAGCATATTACAATATGTGTAAGTATGTTTGTATGTTATTGTGTGTGTAAGTATGTTACTGTGTGTGTGTTAGTATGTCTGTATGTTTGTGTCAACCTAAGTACAGTATGTTGCTCTGTGTGTGTGTGTGTAGCGGGAGCTACAGACGGTATGATAAGGAGTCAGGGGGGATTTGTCAACTATATTAGACTAAGATAACAGAGCGAGAACGCATACAAATGGCTAATATATAGCTGTCTGAAAACACAAAATTATGCAAAATCTTATTTTTAATCTGATATTATTAATAACAAAATTGGCGTGGTTTCCTCTTTAAGTTTTGATAAGTTCTACCTTCCTTAGACAGTATTTGTTTAATTATACCGTACATGTTTTATCCATATCTTTAGACCCTCATTAATTTTTCTGAGAAGTGATTAGCATTTTAAGGCAAACAAGGTGTACGTTGTTAGTGGGACATGACCCCGCTGTCAGTGAATTATATCCATGATTAATGATCGTTAGCACCACGGAGCTAAAAGTTTGAGTGATAATGAATATAATATTAGCCTGATAAGAGATAAAATGAATCACAGTGATAACAATCACAGCTGGTACCGAAAGATTATTTTCGATAACTCATCATCTTGGTACTACATCTAGATGAAAATAGTCAAAATTGCCCCGTAAAGGAAAACTCCTATTTTTTTTTTAATGTATATTGAAAAAATACTATTGTTGGCAAAATCCTTGTTAAATAGGGGTCTTTTAATACCGCAGATGTGCCCGTTCCCCTAATACATGTAGATGGGCATTGAGCAGTCGATGGCATTGTTTGTTCATTTTTTTTTATTATTATTAAATTTCCCCGGAGGACTATATTGAGATATAATTCTCATCTGAGGCAACCTAATCTCCCCTTGTCTTTATCTGGGCTTGACAGTGATGAGAACAGGGAATTAGGCATGTTTTGGAATTGAAAAAGCAACTCTACCTGTGTGCGTGTTCTCTTTGACATACAGCGTGATACGTATGATAGGAGACGCTATGTCTTCATTGACAGCTTATTGTAAAATAACTGTCATGTGATGTCAAGATAGAATCTGCATGAATCCAGAATTATTCGTAACGCTTTGCCCTATCACCAGCCGCACCCCACAATCCTTATTCGCCTTTTCCAAAGCACAATCAAATTAAAATGATCAAACAATGGGCTTGAGTTAACTCTGGGGATAAATCAAATCACAAACAACTGAATAAGAAACCTTACCTATAATACAATGGAAACAATAACAAAAAAAACAGCAATACATGTTATCCATGTTAATAAATATTTGCCATTATATCTGTTTTTTATCTCATTTTTTTAAGCTATATACCCGAGGGTTTCTATTGAATTACTCAGAATAGGTGTATCTCAGGTGTTAAATCCAAAATAATATTTCGCAATTATTAAATGTGTTAATAACTACCTTACAATACTCATCAAAGTTTCATAGAATATATATATAGTTTTCAAAAAGACAATATTAAAAGTTATTCTGGGGAAAAAAGATATAACGTTTTAGTTGCATTACATTTAAATGATAAAAATTATCAACCGGATTGGGTAAATAACAAGTATAAAAATTGTTTTTTTAATTATGATCAGGTATTATTATGTTTTGTCGATATAGGCAGCCCATACATTCAAAGGATCTGACAAACCGAAACGTTAGGTAAAGAGGGTCTGGCTCACAAGCTTACAACTAATTATATCCAAGTTAACAGAGGATGTACAAACTACTATCTTATGGAACTTAGCTTAAAATCTAAACTTAAAATATAAAACCTAAAATATAATTTAGATTAGTATAGCGTTTTTTTTTTGTTACAAGTCTATATTGATTAAAGCAAAACCTATTAAACAGAGAGCAGGTGATCATTTTTTGCCACTATCCACTTAATAAAATATATAGATTACAATAAGGGAGACAGAAAGAACTATATAGCCAAAACCAAAACAGAAAAGCTTGATCTGGACGCTGATATCGTTTAAATACAACCCTTTCCAGGTTTTCCCTAGAAGGAACTGGGTTATTATTAGCGGGACCCTGCAGGGAGTCAGTACCAGGGCTGGACTGGCCATCCGGCACACTGGGCAAATTTCCTAATGGACTGCTGGCCAACAGATCCACACACCGGCAAGAATGTAGCATGTGGCCGCGCATATCACTTAAAGTGCCCAGCGTTGCCAGTCCGGCCCTGGTTAGCACTAAACATAACATAGGCGAAGGTCTACTGATAAAAAGTGAAAATGTTTACTTAAATGTTTTTTAAACAAGTCCAGCCAAGGACAGGCAATATTCTATAGAAAGATATGTTATATTGTATATTAAAATATATTGTTTCCAGGGTAACGTGATATAAAGCATGAAAACGTTATTTTACCTTTTGGAAGTAGCGTGTTCCGTCACACATTGCTGCACACCTTATTTCCCTCTAATTGAGTTTCTCGGAGCTCAGAGCCAATAGAGCAGCTTATTATGGAGTCAACGTATTTCACATATATTTCCGCTCAACAATATTTACTCATAACTTAGGGCTACCGTGTTTCCATATAATTATCAGAAGCGTCACTTGCGATTCTAGCTGGCCTCTTATCCATGCAGTCCAAATTCGCAACACCATCGCCGGGCCGCCCGTAAAAGCATAGGGTGCGCTTATTAACCCTCCGGAACCCATTTTAACCATCTGAACGCCAATAGCATGAGCAGAAGGTTAGAGATAAAAGGGTAACAAGCCTCGCTGTTTTGACAGTTTCTTGAAGTGAATATGTATGAGGTGTAACGAGTCTGTTAGCACCCGTCAGTGTGTCTGGACGTGGACGATGTCCCTTAACTAACATATTATACAAATGAATCCTGGCTCCGGCAAATGATGGCAAGAGTGAGCCACCCGAATCTAGAATCACAAACTCCAGAATGCTACATCGTTACTTAGGTGGAGAAAAGAGACAAAGTCCATCTAGAAAGATTTTTCTAGATACCCATATCTCCTGATCCTGAAAAAAAAAACGATATGATACTTTTATCCAAAATCATCCCAAAGTGGTAAAAGAAATCAGTACTAATAGAATGTCTGCATTTACATCTGGATTATATCTAATGTAATTGTTTAACTTCTACATTGTAAGTGGCTTTTAAAACAAATGTGTAACATAAGATCTGTTTTCCTTTTTGATCTTCCACGCTGAGGTCGGACGTGCGGCTCATGGAAAAGACGGAGAGGTCCTTCGATTTGTAATCTGGCAAATCTTTCCCCAAAACAAACCGGGTAAATAAGCTGTTATACTCCTGCTTAACATGATCACGCCTTCGCTTATTATAAAGCCATAATGTAATATAATTGAAATTCAATCCCAAATATGTTTTGGGGAATCTCATTTTCTAAAGTTTTGTTTAAAAAAGTAATAATTTGACTTTTTTTTTTTTACTTTAAATTCCATTTATTTACCATTATCCACAAACTCGTAGAGGCATCGACCTATGCAGATCTGCGCAATGTATTAATATACAGCTCCATTAGAAAGACGCATTGATTTTTAATAATGGGGTGAAAATACAGGTAAATAGATAGGACACAGTTTTGTTATGTTGTCCGATAGAGTATGAACAACCCATAATTCACAAGGGAATAGTATGTGAAATTCATTCACTTACTTAGAGAAACAAATTAAATTATACCGCAAATAAGTTTCTTCAGAGCAGAAACCCACTAAGTAATTTATTCGCAAATGACTTATAAAATTCTTGCACTCTACAAATCAAATTACAGCACATAACACAAAGCTTCTAGCCATGTGCTCGGATTATTAACGTCAAAACAAATGATTTGCAATGAAAGTAGGATAGTCTCGGAGTGCTTCAGCCTGCAGACATTCTCACAGCACTCGAGATACACTGGAATACATGAATTTTTAGTTATTTGTGCTTCATGGAGACATGACATCTAGCTTATTACACTTGGAATGGTCGGAAATGTAATACTATAGAACAACCGAGAAAGAGATAGGCGTTGGTTTAAGCCAATTAGAATTCCGTTAATTAATGCGCCACCGTCAACTAGAAGCTACGGCTCGGATCTTGACTGTGGCTACACTGGATCACAAAGGGGTATGTTATCATAAATTAAAGGATCCACAAAACTTAATTACTTGTCGATGGATGCATAGATAGATAGATAGATAGATAGATAGATAGATAGATAGATAGATAGATAGATAGATATATAGATAGATAGATAGATAATTAGGTGAATAGAGAGATAGATAGAGAGAGAGAGAGAGAGAGAGAGAGGAAACAGATAGATAGATTGATAGATAGATAGATAGATAGATAGATAGATGATAGATAGATAGGTAGATAGATAGATAGATAGATAGATAGATAGATAGATAGATAGATAGATAGATAGATAGATAATTAGGTCAATAGAGCGATAGATAGAGAGGGATAGATATATAATTAGGTGATAGGTAGAGAGGAAGAGATAGATAGATAGATAGATAGATAGATAGATAGATAGATAGATAGATAGATAGAGAGGGAGAGATAGATAGAGATAGAGAGAGAGAGAGAGAGAGATAATTAGGTGAATAGAGAAATAGATAGATAGATAGATAGATAGATAGATAGATAGATAGATAGATAGATAGATAGAGGGATATAGGGATAGATATATAATTAGGTGACAGGTAGAGAGGGAGAGATAGAGAGAGAGAGAGAGAGATACATGGATGGATGGATGGATGGATGGTTTAGCAGAGAACGTATGTTGTATTGTAAAGCAGGCACACAAATCTTTTAAATACTCCATGGGGTGGTTTAAAGTGATGAATGCTCTACAAAAAATCAGTTTAACAGCAAGAGTATCTGTTTAAGGTTGGGAAACCATTTCTCGCAAAAAAAATAATAGCTTTAAAATTATTATCTCTACTTTAAGCCACCACCAAGTAAAAAGAGGAGAAAAGGGAAGAAAATTGCTATCCTGGCAACACTACTCAAAAAAGGGAAATTTTGTTCTTCTTTCAAAAATTACTGGGTTTGTCTGAAGCGTATATGGAAAAAAAAAAGAGCTTTAGAAAACACCGGACACAATGTGCCAGAAGCAGTGTGCTATCAGGACCCTCAATTTAATGTACTTGAAAGGAATTCTTAATTAAGATCTTGGTGATGTCTTCTGCATCTGAAATAATGGCCAAACACATTAGATGGATAAACAGACAGAGAGACCAAGCGATGGACAGAAAGATTCATCGATTTTTTTTAAATTTATGTATTTACCTTTATTTATTTAATTATAAATAGAGGCATGTATAAAGAGTGACATTTTTATTATATTAAGTGGATATATATTTATACATACATATATATATATATATATATATATATATATATATATATATATATAATTTATTTATTTATTTATTTTTAGCTCAGGAAATGTTATCTGAAATATATATGGAATGATATGCTTCTGTGTAGGTAGAAAGTATAGCTAATAGCAAAAACAAATATAAGAAAGCACATTCTTACAAACAATACAGAACAAACACATTGCCTTTTAAATGCTTGCTTCGCTTGTCATCGCCGGATAAACTCAATAAGAAGTAAATGAAATGGCATTTGCGACAAAGAAAGTACTAAAGAGACCTCATTTTCCTTATACCTCTTTAAATTGTTAGTTGTCGATTTTGCACTTGACTTTTGGATACATAAAATGTCCCCGCTTCTGAGAGCTAATTATGAAATGTGGCCCTTTGTGACTGAGCTAATTCTGTTCGGGTTGACTGAGTGTTCAAGTCTGACTCTAGATGCCAATCTAATGTATACTGTGGCCAAGTATCCAGGTGGATTAACGTAATTACCGATCTGAACACTTATGATACATTTTATAATAATGGAACTCAAGCTTTTACTCTGCTTGACAAATTGCAGGTATAAAATATATGGATTATAAAGGTGATGGACTTTTAAAGGTGTCTTCGATTTACTCCTTTGCTTTTTAATGTTGGGATATCATAAGATCTTGGTACCAAATATATAAGTAGTTCTAATTAAACTATTAATGAAGCAATTTGTCATTTAATAGTTATTGATTAACAAACCTGAGTTTGTTAATATATATATATATATATATATATATATATACAGTATATATATATATATATATGTATATATATATATATAAATGTTACATATATACAGTATATAGATATATATATATATATATAATTGTTACATATATACAGTATATATATATATATATATATATATATATATATACTGTATATATATATATGTAACAATTATACATATCAGAGAGACTATATAACACTGCTATAAAAATCAATAAATAATTTTATAATTTTATATTATATATTATATATAATAATTATTTTTCAGTAAAAATTAAGTTTGGTAAACTGAGGTTTGTTAATAATGAAATGAAATAATACTAAGGTAGTGTAACTGTTACAAATATACTTAACAGGACCCAAAATACAATAAACACGAACATTTTACAGCAGAACGGGACTTCTATTTGATCAGTTGTATAAGCTCTTATTAAATGCATAGCGCATTATTGTTGAAAGCTGTCAGGAAACCAAATGAAAAATAGTTTTAATATCTGCTCTTTGACCTGTTTTATAGTTTATGTCAATTATAACAGCAGAGAACCATGAAAAATTATCCAGCATAGATGTATGAAAATGATGGTATTGTTTTGAGTTCTCTGCCAACAGTTGTTTAGAAAATAATCTAGGATTCTTTATTTGTGAAAGCGTTCATGAAACGTTCATTTAATAACAGATTGTATACCATATTTAGCATAAAAATGGATAAGTTTTGTAAAAATATAAAAAGTGCTGTAATTCATGGGTAAATTTCATGTATATATTGCTTTGCAGTAATTGGCATGCTCGGTCCTTTTAGCCACAGATTGTAAGAACGTAAACACACACTGTGGCTACTTGTAACCAGTTTTAATCCGTTAATGAATTAGCCAGCCATGGGAGGCAATTATTCTCCAAAATAATCAGATGAGTAAATAACAGGTTGTATTATAGAAGCACTTGTGTAGAAAGTGTTTATTCTAGTTTTGACATCATCACTGCCCTATCATAAATTGCCGCCGTCAGGATTTTAACCCCTTCACGACCATATGGACGTACTGCTATGCCCATAAAAGGCATGAATGAAGTGACGCTCTCCAATGTGCACCGCAGAAGAATATTCTATATGAGCCAATATCTGTCGTGAAGATGACGCTGATGCCCAGGATCCACCTACTTAAATGAGGTGCATAGAACTTGTTCCTGTCTAATATTGGGTACCCCAAATATGTTAGAGCCGGAATACCCACCCATTTCTTGCGACTCCTGGAATCAGATGTGATATTGATGACAGTGAGACAATACATTTTTTTCAATTTTTTTTCCTAATTTTATCACCTAGCAGCTCAAACTAACATGTATACTGCCCAGTATCTGGCAGCTGACGAAGGGAGCGGATGTCAAACCTGGCATCCTGCTGAAGAAATTTTGGGCCTTGACCCTGCTGACGGGTATTATAAGAAAGCCCTCTATACACTCATATTGGAGCACCGACCCAATTTTAACAACCTACATTTTCTCCCATACCATGACCAGGACAAGATATTTGGATGTTCTAAGATTCCTCCATTTTAATATTAATAATGCCCCCTAGAGCTGACAGAATTTGACAGATTGTATAAAATAAGGCCCATTATGGGTTTTTTTGTAATAAATTCCATGGATTGAATGTCTTAATTGAGGAGTCCCTTCAGGCAGTATATCCCGTCAAAACTCTCCCTGTTTGGTGTAGAGTTGTAAAAACTTTGAGAGAGCTGGGTGGGATATACCGTCTCCTCCTGTTTGAGGAGTGCACTCCAAATATGCAAGACGAGAATGTCCTGCGTCTTACCGGCAAGCATTTTCCTTCCGCAATCCAACCCAACTGGTTCCACATTAAAACCTCAAAAATATACAGTCCGCTACATAAAGTGTATTAGGAAGGACTCCCGGTACCACTGCCCATCCCGTCCCTCTCGGCCAGGACTCTGCATCGATGATTGCTTCGTGGTCTAGCCTACTAAAGTAGGTTATTAAATTTCCTTTATATATATTTATTTTCTTATGCTGGGTAAGTGTGACCCACAAAGGGAAAAAAGGGGTTCATTTGAATTTGAAACATCATAATTTTACTTGAGGTAGGGCCATCTTGGTTCGACCTGGGTGGTGGGTTGCTCTGGGGTAGTTGGGCTCTAGAGGAGGCTTGTCAAGGGCCCCATTACCATTAAAGGAGGCCGTGGCTTAAATCCATAATATGTGCAGACCAACTGGGAGAACCGGCCTCCACAAACACCTCCATCTAGAGGTAAGGGAATGGGTGAGGACAATGTATGTGGGGTACTAAAAAGCTGGAGCACAAGGCATTAATCCTATTTCTAATCCTATAGATATAATGATAAATACTCACGCAATGATACACATGGGATGTATTTTATGTGATGTTTTTAAGAATTATTTTTTCCATATTATCCCAATTAAAATCGACTCAAAAAAATCGACTCAAAATGAAGTTATTACAAAACGTGTTTGAAAATGAAAATAGGCCACGACCAGTCCACGGAACATTGTTAAATAAATGCTTGCATGATACACAATTATTTCTATATCCTGACGCCGATGAAATCATGCAGTGTTGCAGAAAGTTCAACATCCTGGTCCCTGTAAAATTAATTATGTTTTTCTTCATCTTTAATAGGCTAATGTATCTCCTATGTACGTTTGTACCCTTGTACTCTGATTATTTAACCCCTTCTCTGCCAGAATGCCCCGCAATGAACCCTATTCAGCTGCCATTTCAGATTGTGAGCTATAAAAGCCTTATAATTATTTGCCGGAAGTTGGGCGATTTTTTTTTTTTTTTGGAATATAATAAGAATGTCTAACAATTTCAATAACATGCTGTTTTTTTTCTTTGCAGACTGGCATAGTTATTAACTTAATAAACACATTCTAGAAACTTAATTTGCCTTTCTGCAATGAACACAATTTGAACGTACCCATGCAATTCAAAAATGTTCCTCGCTGAACTAATATAGCGTACAACGTTGCGGCGTAAAGGTCAGGAGATCAATTCACATTTTTGACTGGGTCAGAAAGAAGTGTTTATGTATATTTCAAAACTAATTTTATTTTCCATTATCCCAATATACATATTTATTACTGCATACCCATAGCAGTGATCAGGTCACGTTTATTTGCATACGACGATCATGTTCTCTGTTTATTTAAAGGAGCCTCGTTATATATTTCAAAAAGAAAATGGGTTACTTTGTAACAAAGCAACATTCACCTTATTTTTCTTCTATAAAAGCTCTTAGGTCCTTTGTTGTTGTCTGCTATTAAGGAACATCTCATGCTTATCACATGTATGTTGTAGATGTGGCGTTGTGTTTCGCATAAATCATCGGCAGAATGTGTTTTTATTTTGGGTGTAATAGTTTTGAAGAAATTAGAGATAATTGGTTACAATATTGCGGAGAGAAAGCGTTGGCTTGAGTCAGCTCAAGAAGGAGGCAAAAGAGCCATTGGAGATGAGTCCGACAGCTCGTCAAGACGAGGTTACAATTATGTTTCGGCACGACCTTGTGCCTTATTGTGGCTCATGTTCCAGAAGTTCCAGAATTATACACTTACTAATTCTAAGCCATCTTCGCCACGTGTATTGGGAAGTAGCCAGGCTATAGTAACATCTGATTAAGGGACAAAGTAAATCCATAAAAAAGACTAATCAAGTAAATGTATAAAAAGTGTACAAGAAGGAGTACTTTGACTGTTCTGTTAAATCTGTAACACATATATGAAAATTTGTAATAAAACGTTACAAAACACAGGTTTGATGGCTACTGGCTACAACATCCATTTTCTCACTCCATAACTAAATCTGGTCATATTTATTTGCAAAAGTATTATTCTACACCAGAAGTTCAAGTTGAACAGGGTTGAGGTGGTTGACGCAGGAGAGGTGTTCGACCATACATCTATGCAATTAAATCAATTATATTTAACAAGAATAATCAATGGTGGCAAGAATAAAAGATAAAACATGTATAGAAAGACCCAGAAAGGATCGAAATGTTGTCTGCTACTGTGGTACAATAAAAATCACTGGGAGTTAGAAAGTTGAATTTCTCAGATGCCACACTCAACATCTGTAATTGCCTTGTTTTAAATTACTGTTCACACCATGGATATGATGAGAAAGTAGAGAATAGCCTAGAATAGAGCAATTTCATATCTTCTCACCTTTTTGTAAAGTGTCATTGTTGCAGAATGGAGGAAAGGGACTGGCGCATGGCAGGTCCGATTAAACAAATTGGTGAAATGCCGAATCTAAGTATGGAGTGGAATTGCAAAGAACTCTGCAGGTAAGCACCAGAATTCGAGATTGAATCCTAAGGAACACCAGAAGCCTCCATAAGAAATAAGAGGACTAATGGATGAGCAGTGGCGGAACTACTGGAGTCGCAGGGGTCGCGACTGCGACCGGGTCCTGGAGTTCTGCCAGTCAGGGGGGCCCAAGGGGTGCCGAGCGGTTGCTGAAAACGACCGCTCGGCAACTCTTGGGCCCCCCTGACTGACAGAAATCCACGATGCCTCCGCTCCTCGCCGCTGCTACCGCCGTCGCCGCTGCCGCTGCTGTCGCCGTCGCCTGCCTCAGCGCTGCCCAGAGTGCAGTGTTGGGGGCGTGAGGCGTTTGTATCGGGTGCTGGTGCTTCACGCTGAGCGCTGGCATATGACATCATATGCCAGCGCTCAGCAGTGAAGCGCCGGCACCCGAGACAAACGTCTCACGCTCCCAACACAGGAGTTGACAGTAAGTGACCTACAAAGGGGGGGGTAGGGAGGGAGTGGGTAGATCGTGAGAAGGGGGGGTAGGGAGGGAGTGGGTAGATTGTGAGAAGGGGGGTAGGGAGGGAGTGGGTAGATCGTGAGAAGGGGGGGTAGGGAGGGAGTGGGTAGATTGTGAGAAGGGGGGTAGGGAGGGAGTGGGTAGATCGTGAGAAGGGGGATAGGGAGGGAGAGGGTAGATCGTGAGAAGGGGGGTAGGGAGGGAGAGGGTAGATCGTGAGAAGGGGGTAGGGAGGGAGAGGGTAGATCGTGAGAAGGGGGGATAGGGAGGGAGAGGGTAGATCGTGAGAAAGGGATAGATGGGTTGGGGGTGGGGGGCCCTTAACAGATTCTCGCACCGGGGCCCTGAGGTTTCTAGTTACACCCCTGTGGGTAAGCGAGTTATGTCTTAATGTGTTTCTTTTCTAAACTTGGGTAGTTAGGGTAGTTAAATCATGTGCATAGATGTATTTGATAGAATTTGGGAAACTCTATAATGGGAACTCTAGAACTCAGTAAAGAAGGTTTACCTGTGTATCAGCATAACTGGCACGCAACATTTAAATATAAATTATTTAGCACAATAATGAATTTATTTTACCACAATAAACTTGTAATATTCCACATATGGAACGTCCTTTGAATACGTCATCTGAGTAGTCCAATTTCTACGCAATCTTGATTAAGGGTATCTGTATACTTTTGGAGCATATGGTGAGTAAATTGTGAAAGCCATCACTTGTGACATATTCATAATTACAGGAATAAATTATTTTGTTATTATTCTCCACTCCGTATTGTGTGTGGTCAGATTTATTTAAGATAAAAAACGAAGTAAGTTTATAGGTCACTTGGGCTGTCACTCAATGTCAAACTACAGAATGTTCTTCCTCCAGACTGACTGGGACACAACGCAACAATGGGAGGCAGAATTAAGGCCAGATTAGATTTTTTGATGTCTTGACTTCTCTCATACAGCTCGGTGTCCTACACTTTTCCGAGAACGGCGTCACTTTCTCGGCACGCACTCTATGAAATGTCGGTGTTCTATACAGGGTGTCTAACTACCTGTGTTATTCTTGGTATTCTAAGGAATTCCAGAGAACGTCTGAATTCTCTGTAACCGGTTTGTCATACAGCCTGCCCTGCATGAATAGAATGGATATGGCTCCGAACAATTAACCATCATATTGTTGAGAGATCACCTTTTCACCGGTCGATCTCGCCAGCCTGAAATGAGTTAACATGTTGCGTAATATGTAAAACCTGCCTTCCGTCAGCTACCTCTCAGTGGTCTGAACCAACCAACATCATAACAAGAGTGTTTATGGAAAACGCTTAAGCGCTGAAGCAGAAAGGGCTTAGCACTGATCAGACCTCTCTCCCACCTTTATTCTTTACTGCTCACATTGAAATGCAAATATCGGAGCAGGGTTTCCACTGCCGTGCCACTCACAAATTGAAAAGCAGTTTTTATCTATGCAAATGTAAGCATGGTAATTGAAGTTAATCAATCAATGCTAGCTTTCACTAAAACCTTGAACATGATTGAATAACGTAATTATCATTCAGAAGAAAATGATGAAGTTGTAGACAGCATGAACCTTATTAAAGGAGGATTTTGAGTCACAATGGCTTAATTTAGCAAACAGCCCAGCCTTATCCTAAGCAACGCGCTGCTCTAGAATGTTTTAAATATAAAAAAAAGAGTATTTTTTTTGTACATCGGAGGATTAGTAAATGTACTTGTTAAGACTAAAGGATAAACAGCAATTAGTATCTGTTTTAGTCCAAATAGTTGAGAACGACCGAGAGCATGGTTTCCGCCGAAGATCAAGATGGGCTGTTAAAACTCTTCGTATCCTCAACAATATAAATAAAAGAGGTAAAAGGCTATTGTGAACCTGAAAAGATGTCATTTATAAATTGGAATGCAGTCCGTGTTAAATCAGGATAAGTATAAATCAGGATAAGTATCCTGTTGTGTGCTCGGAAACAAGACACTCACTAAGGAGCTTTAAAGAGGAACTGTTGCCCCCCAGCTTTTTGCATAAATGAATTGATTAAATCTACCTAAAATCGGTGCCTTTAGCCTATAAATCAGAGGTATTTTATTGCAGAAGTTACCCCGAAAGGAATCAGAGATCTATGGCAACTAGAAATATCTAAACAATACCCTGCCCTGAAATTCTCTCACTTCTCATCACCCACCTTTATAAAAGTTGCCCGGACTAATCAAGAACGATTAGCAACTTAATAACAGAGGAGCGATAACTTAATGATGAGCGATAATCATACAGATCATGGGAACGAGAAAAGACAGCTACTCCTATTGTATACATACAGTATAAGGTGGTTTTCTAATGCATCTTCATATATACAGTGTATATAACATGATATAACATGGAATGGATCAGAAATCCAGCGCAGACGGGGTTAATGTTGTAAATGTATTGTAGCTGGAAACGGCTGATTTTTAATGGAATCTCTTCATAGGTGTACAGAGGCCCGTTATCACTCCCATCACTCCTGTGTTCCAATGGCCCATTATCACTCCCATCACTCCTGTGTTCCAATGGCCCTTTATCACTCCCATCACTCCTGTGTTCCAATGGCCCTTTATCACTCCCATCACTCCTGTGTTCCAATGGCCCTTTATCACTCCCATCACTCCTGTGTTCCAATGGCCCTTTATCACTCCCATCACTCCTGTGTTCCAATGGCCCTTTATCACTCCCATCACTCCTGTGTTCCAATGGCCCTTTATCACTCCCATCACTCCTGTGTTCCAATGGCGCGTTGTGATCGCTAATCTTAGTTTACGTTTAAGAAGCTGATGTACCGTTAGAAAACCCTTTTGTAATTATGTGACAGCGAGAAATGTCCTTGTTTTACAGGAAAACAGCTAAGTGACCCCAAACTTTTGAATGGCAGTGTATAGATATATGTATATGTAAATCATTTGGATTACAGTGGGGTAGAATAAATATTTTCAATTAGAAGAACACAGTTGGGTTTATTTACCAAACTGTAACTTGTAGGGGAGCTGAGGTTAGATAAGAAATGCAATTTCACCGATTTACCTCATATAAGTCATATAAGATCCCAACAGGTCCTGCATAATGCATATATATAATCCATGATATAGATGTAAAGAAATCCTGCCCATTTCTCTTTGCTTTGCAGATCGAGTTGCTCCTACTTGGAGGATAAACTCTGTGTGGTTGTCCCACTCATAATACATCGGGAGGTTATCGATCATTTAGCATCTCACGTTTAAGTCACTGATCAGCACATAAACCAAGTGATGTCTGCAACTATATATTAAAATCCTTAGTAAGCCATAGAGCCGTATAAAATTAGATAGGACTCTCCAAAACTGGGGCGCTTTGACATAGTGGCGGGATAAGCAATATATGACCATAAAGTGTGACGGGATCCCTAATATTGTGTGTGTGTAAATATGTGTGCCAATGTGTAACTAACATACACACTGGCATACATATTTACAGACACAATCATACTTTACATTCATGCTAACACACACAAACTTACACATACACACTCACTCTAACACTCATACATACATACACACGTACTCCCTCCCATTCTCTCACTCCCCCGGAGACTCCCTTATTCCCTTACCCAGAGCCTCCTTTCAGCTGCTTACACATACTGCAGGATCACGTAACATTACATGCGATCCTGCGCATTCCTGCCACCACAAATTGAAGAATTTTGAAATATCCTGAAGGGCAATTGCCCCCCCTGCCCCCCCAGGTCACCCACCCCTAGGTCACCCACCCCTGTCTACCTCTGTTGGTGGGATCTGTAAAGCCCATTTTTGTTTGTATCAGTGTCGCACAACTTTAAAATATAAAAGGCCCTATATCATTTAATTTAAGGCACTAATCCTGACAGGGTCGGCAGATGCCTTTCATTAGAGGAACCCTCACGGGACCGGCTTCAAAGCCTGATTCAGAGGAGAGAAATATTTTAATCCAAAAGTTGAGAGTGTGTTCCTTCGTATTCAAACACTTAAAACTTGTCAGTGTTTAAAGGAACATAGTTACCAAAGAGTGATTCTTTTACCTAACACATCAATGATTTTCATTTCCAGTTCTCAAGGACTCGTGACAGTGTAGCTTTCCAGTTATCTCTTCGCAAATCAAATGCAACATTTCCTATAGCTGGAGAGGCATTACATTACTTTTATGGATATAGCGCCAGCAGAGTCTGTAGAGCTGTTAAAATCAGGGAAAACAGTGGAAATATTTAATATTGTAAGACAATTTAAAAATGACAATAACTTTAACACTCGTTAAGACATATTGGTGCAGAAGGAGAGGGCCAGTGATATGTTTGATAGGAAATATTTTATATATGCCTCTGCTACTTAACACCAGTAGTCTACGGAGCAGTTGAAGTAAACAAGGCAGCCCTGGCACTTTAAGGCCAATGGTCAGCTAATGACATAAGTGTGGCCTATGGCTGGATATGACAGGCTGCAGGTTATGCTCATGTAGCGGCAGATCAGGGACATATAGAGTGATGTTGGGCAGCTACTTACTGGGCATTTGCCGGTGCGCCAGATGACCAATCCAGGCCTTAATTTAACTTTTAAGATACTTTCTTACATGCTGTACCCACAAATGCCTATACGTTGTTCCAGATTTACAGAATGTAACCATACAATAAATGGATGAGGATCTGAAACAACTAGTTTGAAGCATCTTCTATTTAAAGAAAAAACTTTATATGGGCCAAATTGTGGGTTTTCCCTCTTGGAAGAGATAGTTTGCGCTCTACAATATTATATATAGTCAGATGGCAGAAACGGACAGAAAAAGTAGGAAACAGAACAAAAAAGGGTAAGAGGGATCCATTCCTTCATATTGTGTCTCACTGATACTTCAGTTACAATATAGCAGACTTAAAGAAGTAAAAGAAATATATAGATTATAGATAGTATAATAATTCTAACATCCTGCTCTGCGGAATATGATGGCGCTTTTTATAATAAATTATTAAAGTCACTGACGTCACCCTTCTGCTGCCTCTTTCCTGCGCATGTGTAAGTCTGCTCTGCTCACTGCGCAGTTACCAGGCTAGACCACATCCCAGTGTGCGGCCGTCATCATGTGGTGTCAGCTATGTTTGGTTCCAACGCCGGCTCTCTCTCCCCAGCAAGAGCTTAAACTTAAGATTCTAGGACAATGTCCCGGAAGGAGGAAAGCGAGCTCTGCGTGTGTGGTAGAAATAACAAAAAATCTCACCACGGCAGCTTTGAGTGTCACCTGGTGCGGTCTGCACTCAGCGCACGCCCTAGTGACGCCACTGATCCCAGACTTGGGTCGGTCATCAAGCAAAACGGGAAAATTCTGGTGGCCTGGTGTCGATGGCGCATCTCACTTACATTACTGCCTCTCATGTGGCCGATCTGGTCCTTCATTGTGCAGCCACTGGCTGGATATACCTGGGATCACCCTGCAAGAGTGCACCGCACCTATGCCCTTTATCTGCCATTGGCCTTAAAGTGCCAGTGTTCATTTTAATCCCTGGTCGGTCCAAAGCCGCTCCTATGCCATAAACAGAAGGCAGGATTCAAAAATAAGTTTTATTTTTATCAAAATGAATGAATGAAGATGCTCCTTAAAGTTCTCCCTCCCCAAAAAATCATGTTTGTTGGGTGGGCGGCTATGATAATTTATTTGCAGACGCCATTTTTATTCTTCTGCTTATTTTAAAGAATATCATATGTAATTTTTTAAATAGCGGATTATCTGGCGATGGTTATAACGAGTAATATTGATCACCTTTATAGCCAGGTCAGTGAGGACCGTTTACGCCAACGTCCATTTTTCAGACCCTGATCCATGCTGTGATTTGTTATATGTTAATGGTACTGCCTTTTAAAAAAAAAAGAACTCTACAAAGTGGAAAAAAACACAGCCGTCGGCTTTATTAGACATGTTATAGCACATGATAACTATAGATGCCAATTTTAAAAAAATTTAGCTCACATTTTAAAAAAAATCCATAGAAATAGCACCGTGAATTATAATTTTTCAGAGACTAAGTATAGTTCCATTTGAAATTTAATCAACACGAAGTGTCTTTTTTTTTTTTTTGTAAAGGGGGAAAAGCGAAGCTTCAGATTTGAAATTGCAAATAATTTTGCTCTCCCTATAATTTGTTTTTCTAAGTCGGCTCCTGTTGGAAGCTTTTTATTAATTGAGCTCTCAGTCCAGCAGTTGGCTATATGACTGTGGTGTTCACTTGTCTAGCATAGCTGTGATGGTTAAAAGCCTCTCTGGTTTGTCATAGAGTTTAATATGCACCCTACATAATTATGCAGGATTCACTGTGCTATCAAACTGCAATTCAAATTAGTTCAGGATTAAAGGCACAGAACAGTACTGCTTCCTTAATTGCATTGTACTGTGCTGATCACATTCAAATACCCATTACTCATTCCCTCTGTGGAGCAATAAGTCAGAGGGATTAATATTGCGGCAGGTGACAGGGCCAAGCCATTAAAAGGCAGTTATGCAGAAAGCAAGGCTGGTTTTATTCACGTTAATGAAATCAGTGAAATGAAACTGTAATAGATTTATCAAAGCTCAGATGGATTTGCTGTAAATCAGTTTGATTCAGGCAATCAAACTGGACAATAGAGATAGTTTTCAGCTATAGCGGTGGATGTCAAATGCAGCATGTGAAATGTACTGATATTCTTCATGTATGGATCAGGAATACCCTCAGTGCAACAATATGATTCCCAAAGCACTGAATTTTCCTCTTTTTTTTTGTCTTGTGAATTACGTGTTTGGAGCTGATAATATATCCCACCATAGCTACGTCGGTACTTCATTTTCTACCAACATTGTTTTCGCCGGAATCAGTGACAGAGAGCTGTCTACTTGCATGGAGTAAAGATAAAGAATGTTCATCCCCCCTAAAAAAATGTCTTTAAAACATATATTCAAAGTTACTTTTAGTAAAACAAAATAGCATTACTTCCAAAAATAATACAATTTTAGGTTTGTTTTTGGTAATTGTTTTTATATTTTATATATATATTTTTTTTTAAAAGATAGATTTTGAAATATGAGTGCTTTTCAAGATATATTACTATGTTTTTAAAAATGATGATTTTTATAGTAATTATACTTTTTAAAAAACTGGTCTAATTGATGGAATGTTATGGTTTCCATTAGAGGGCAGTGTAGGAAAAGAAACAAAAGATTAATTTTCACATCACTGCTTAAAAAAAACCCTTGAATTGTTTAAGTAAACTTCTAAAAACAATGGAATTATGTGATAATTAATTTAATTAAATCTTTGCCAACTATGTATTGACAAACTTAGGATAACTCAAAATATAGGGAAATATCTTAAACCATTTCAGTGCTAACATTTAATTAACTTAAATCATTCAAATACCCAGTGAGGTTCAATTTAATTTTAAATTTAATAAAAAGACAAGTACTGCAAATAATAATAATAATAATAATAATAATAATAATAATAATAATAAATAAAACCACAAAATATGTATGTTAAATAATTATATTAAAATTGTGTAAAATGTGTAAAAATACATATTTTTATCAATGTACTAGATAAGATTCCAACATTTTACTCTTGGTTGTAATGTAGGACCTGTATCCTTATTGCTTTCTTACGAGAGGTTGTTTCTAATGAGATTCTCAGAGATGGCAAAAAAAGAGATTTTTACATAACACAATTAGTAATATATATATATATATATATATATATATATATATAAAGTAAATTACCTAAATATGTTTTTAAGGAATACTATTTTATATACCAAGGTACAACATACAGCAACAAAGAGAAAGGGTTATTATGTCAGATAATGCAAATTAAAGTATTTTAAATATTGCTGGATTTAAGTGATCTTCCTTGTTCTTTGGTTGATTTCTAATGTCATTTTCTGTTGTTTTATTAAAAAAAAAAGGCAAAATTATGGTAGCCAAATCTAGAACTTTTGTCATTAACGGGAAACCTCTACTACACAATTCCTTTAAAGCCCAGGATATCTGAAGACGCCCTCTTACAAGAGAACGAGCAGACTCTCCAAGGGGATTCTGGCCCAAATAAAGGAGAAGAAATAATTTATGAAAACATTGCATACTATCATTTTCTCATTTTTCTGCAATAAGGATGGCAAATGATTCATGAGGAAAATGAAATATATTTCCCTGTCACTTCAATAAATTGCAGATTTACAGCTTCTAGTCTTGAACAGGAAAAACTCACTATGCATGAGAATGAGCTGAAAATGAGTTAATTGTATAATGTAAAATGCGCAAATGGGAATGTGCCTGATATATACCAAGAAATATTCTTCTACGTATATTATTTACCCCTCCGAGGGTGTTAATTAGGACTCTTTCTCCATTACTGTAAACCATATAAGTGAATGTTTAACAGTTCACACAAATTGTATTTACACCAATTAAATGAACAGATTAAAGTATTTTCATAAAAGCGAAACCTGTCAATTTGAAAAGGAATTACAAAGCGGATTAACGTTTTTCTCTGCTTTCTAGAATAAACAAACTCTGTTTTGATTTATAAACCCTTGAAAATACATTGTAACAGAGTATTTAATTCTTATATCAATGCCACTCGAACTCTAGTAAGAAAAGTATTTTGGTGCGGCCTCGAATATTTTTAACTAATAGGCGCACCTCCCGAATACATTTTACTGTGTCGTCTCTTTCTAGTTTCGAGTTACCCCTGTGGTGGATATAGTGTACAATATTTTTTTTTTTGTTTATGATCTAAAATCATGGCCTTCACATGATTTGTGAGGAGCAGATGATGAGCGTACTATACACATTTTTATAAGCGTTTGTTTATTAAAATGTTATTTTTAATAAAATGTTTTCAATGAAATGCAGCTAGAATTCTTTATAATAAGGCACAAGAAAAGAAACACTTTAATCCCCCCTTTTCCTGGCCGTATGTAATGCATATAAAACGTATGTCCTACAAAATCACCCAACGTACTTCCAAGACATTCATCTCCAAAGTAACACCATATATAGTTTGAGAAGAATGAAACCTTTTAAAACGAAGCGTTGATTGCATTACAACAATGCCACTCACCAAAGTTTATTAGAGCCATTTTTGGTCCAAGAGCCATCCCTTTTCCCATTTCCCTTATTGTGTTATCGTAGCTGAACTCAATTTGGTTAAACCATTATGAATTGATAGAGAAACTTTTGTGCTTAGCTGTAATTTGAAGACATCGGCAAATTCCTTCTTTTTAATATCTTTATTGATCCGTGCTTATTCATTCTTTAAAAAAGGCACTTTTAATACACCTTATATATTTATAAACTCAAACAGTTAAATTGTGCACATCTCAGATAATAAATTATGGCATTAACACAGAATCTTTAATACGGACGTTAAAAACAGTTATTACACTTGGATAATTCAGAAATATCGATTCTTGGAAACAAACAAAATTTGGTGTTAGCTGCGATAAATTGGTGTTAATACCAGATCCAATGCGTGTGAGGATCCTGGTGAATATTTGTGCAGTATTTAACTTTAGTTCTTTCCCAAGAAGTATAGGCATTAGAAACATTTTGTAAATGACCATGCGGAAATACTACAGACACACGCATGCATTGCAAAGAACATGCGACATCAAAACTCGACTACACGTGAATTCTACGCATTAATCAGTGCTATGTTAAACCAAAAAGTATCCTTTAAAAACATTGCTTGTTCTGCGTCAAGAAGTTCAATACCCATTTGAAAGAAAATATCCCGGAGTGCATAATATGGAAAAAAAAAAAAAAAAAAAAAAGTACAAACCACTTCCCTGAAAATAGAATATATAGGATAACCAATACCATATTTAGTATTCAATGTACATCAGTAGAAGACATTTCATTTTTCTGCTATACATATTTCTCAAGCTAAATTTCAATGCACTCACAACATGGCGTGAAACAATTAAATATTTTGTTTCTTTCAACCGTAGTACGCTGTAATGAAGCAAAGCCCAGGCACGATAATAAAGTCTAGCATTAAAATAGGTTTCATGCAGAATATTAAAAAATTGATTAACATAAAAAGGGAAAAAAGGTAAGAGGCTCCCATGAGCTGTTTTTTTTTGTTTTTTATCTTATATTTTTTACACTTTTGTATAGCAGATTTAATGTTGTTTTAGTTCGCACTTCCCTTTTATAGCCCCTACAGAATCTGCTGGCTCGCCATAACCAAAATGTAAGGAAACAATTAGTTCCATTTCATGTTAAGGGTTAGTTTATAATAACAAGCATAACCAAGAAACGTATGTATTATGAGACATAACAGGGCCGAAACATTGAATAAAAGGGCTTGCTGGTGATCCGATGGTCACAATTTATTGAAACTACTTCGAGAATTTAATAACCCCACCGCCTATAAATAATTCCCTTATAGTTAGAAAATGTGCAGGGGGCGATGGCGCCCAATCTGAGAAACGTGTTGCATCAACCTGCTCCGCGAGTGTTAAGTATGTATAGTGAACTTCGGTAGTCTCCTAATAACCCAGCTGGGATTCACTCTAAAACACTGGTAAAAAAACACATAAAACAATATTTATGTATAAGTGAATGTCTCCATACTCTAGATTTAGAGTATCTCTAAAACTAATCACTTACATTCCGGGATCAGTGATGCAAACACAGTTACTTCCCTGAGATTACTTTGCATTTAAGAAAGTATAGTCAGGGAAGAGTGACAGGGTCTGGCTTCAATAAAGAAAATACAGAAACTATACTTGATAGATATTTCACTATACATTTTGTGGTCTGTAAAGAATAGGAGCGTTACTAATAACTTGAATACTAGAAGATAAACACTCTGGGGCTATCATAAATACACTTTCAATCAATAACATTGGTCCAAGCAAAATTCAAACGCCTCTGGAGCTAACATGGATTTTTATATTCAACATAAAAACAAAATTTAAAAAACTTTAAATTAAATATTTTTCGCATTTACCTCTGGATCTACAAATACAGTATCTGGAAAACACAAACTTGTGTCTTTTTCAGCCGAAATGTAAATATCTAGCTTTGTACACTACGATTAGGTGGGCCAGTAAGTTAAGGGAAGGTGTGAAGATGGCGATTGAAAGGTCTCAATGTTAAAGAGGCTTTGGAGCGTGATGGATAACCGAGGGGGCTACAAATTATAGTATGAGTTTCCACCTCCATTACTAAACATATTGTCAACAGCTTATTATGATGAAAAGCCAAGCCGGCTTCTCTAGGACAATGTTATCCTCATGCTTCATTTTTATTAATTAATATAACAACAAGAAGAATTACAGAATTAGAACTGGAACCTAGCGTTGGAAAGCTAAAACAATTACCCTCGAGCTGCACCCACCATAGCTCGTAATCAAAGGACATTTGCATAATCTCTAGAAGCACTTTCATTAGGTGGAAATCTGCCCCAGATTGAGTTAACACCACGGGAAGTAATTAAGGCCACTGTGGACCGGCCACCACATATAAAGGAACATGGTGCTCTGCGGGTATCTGCTTCGCAAAAGCACTTTATTGCAATAGCTCTATGTTTAGGTTAATTGTTTAAACATCACTTTATTTTAAATAAGAAACGTATTAAGACCGTCGTAGTAACCGTTAACTAAAATTCTCTTTTCTCTCGCTGAGATGAACTTGAATAACCTGCTCAGTGCTTATCTGCATATAGATTTTTTTATATAATCAACATTTAAAAAAGAATATAAAGATGAAACAAAACACTTTCAATGAGAAGAAAAATATAAAAAAGGTTCATTCAGGCTCTGCGAGTTCTGTAGCGCAGACAGTCATCTCCTTTGCATATTGAAGCAGATTCACAATGTGTTTCGGCAACCACGGGACAGGGTACTGGGAGCATAGTGTGCATGCTCAG
The DNA here is from genome assembly GCF_027358695.1 of Spea bombifrons. Classification (NCBI taxonomy): domain Eukaryota; kingdom Metazoa; phylum Chordata; class Amphibia; order Anura; family Pelobatidae; genus Spea; species Spea bombifrons. Next base: position 7,962,983 of record NC_071093.1, on the reverse strand, counting down.
GTAAGAGAATAACAAAATAACAAAATAACAAAACAACAAAAGAAGCATTCGGGTTGACACTGGACGTCAGTTTTGTAGCATACGCAGCCAGAGAAGCTTGGAATGATGTCCGACACAGAGAAGCAGCAACGAATATCTCCTTTCAGAGAGACTCACACGCCACCGCCGCTGCGGTCCACTGGAATCGGTTCTCTCTGATCCAGGTTCTCCTCCGCACTTTTCATGAGCATTGCCAGTCGGCTGCTTGACACAAACCCCTTTTGAATCGCACTCATGAGCTAAAAACGAAAACCAAAAAAAATGTGTTAATAATAAAATATGGAGCCTACACACTCAGGTAACATCATCGGGGTGCCTGACAGTCCCTGTAAAGACATGCCCTGAGAGTATTTTAATGTGTGTTCTTCTAAAAGAACACTTACCTGATGTAGAAGCTGCAGCTCTGCAGCTTCCTCCTCCTTTATAGTCCAATGATTCCTACCACAGCAACAGGGAAGCGCTCCCATTGAAATCACTGGGGGCCTACACACAGCATTTAAATTATAACATATGAATGATAAATAGCTGGGGGGCAGGCGAGGGGCAAATGCATAGGGGGGATTCTGCAGCTATCGTATGCATAAAGGTGCATTTGATGGCTGGAGTACCCTTTTAAATGCACACGTAGTATAAGGCTGTGCGTTGCATGAAAATGTCTATCGCTCGACACAACGCTTCTAGAAGCAGCGTCTTTTCTGACTTAATCCGTAACTTTTCAGTATTTTATATACCATGAAAACATGTAAAGTGCTGTGTAGACCGTTCACGCTAAATAAATTTTAAACGTAGGCTTAGCGATGTAATTTATTACTGAACGGGAAAGATGAAAAGCTACGTTATCCTTTAAATATTCCACTTAATCGACGATGAAATTACTTACCTCACAACAAATACAGACATGGTTGTACCTGAATAACAAAACGTGTGACCTTTAGCTGCTCCCAAGATGCTTTAATCACACTCAAAATCTCAATGTTTACCTTCTCAACAAATGGTATAAAATAAAAAGCCTTTGTGGAATTTACATTTTGTTTTCCAAATGAGATGTTTTATATGAAAAAATTGCCTAAAACAAAATTGAGGAATCTGGGAGCAAGATGAAATTTGCATTATTTGGCTTTTACACCTGATTCTCCATTTGTTTTACAAACATCATAAAGATCCGGAAATAGTATGTCCAAGGCTAAAAAACACAATGTGTGTGGAGTGAAAATCAAAAACAAGCAACACCTGTTTGAGTAACTTATTCACAAAACAAATCGTTTCATTTACTCCTCATTATTAATGTTAGTATTGGGGCATTTAGGGCTGTAGAACACCATGATACATTTATAGAACCCAAACATTCCAAGGTTCTACTAAAGTGGGGCATCAAAAAGTCACTTGTCTACTAAAGAAGGACACTTTGGAGGTAAGACCATACCCCGAGCCCTTCCTTTTTGGGCAAGTGACTTCATGAGGGGCCGGAATAGCCCACCATACAAATTACGGTATTTGGGGCTATGGGGGTGGGAGGTGAATAGGACAGGGATTTGCCTAAACGCTGCTGCCGTGACCCGGAGATTAAGTGCAGAGAGATTCCCGGTATGCGTAAGACCCCTAAAGAGCATCGTTAATGCTTGATTGCTTGTCATGTTTCTGAGCAAACTGAGCTATGAAATTTATACTTTGCCACATTAATTTTTGAGCAGGCAGTTTCTACGGCAGGAAGTGCAAACTGCAAATAAATTGACTTTCCTAGTCTGCTAAAAGACACCCCCGATCAAAATGAGAAACTTTTCACCCAAACAGATGTGTTATAAGGTATGAATGTAAAGGAGCAAATTACAGCTCAGCATTAGTATCTAATTAAAGGGATGTCACACAAAACAAATGAGAGCCCCATTTTATACATTGTGATAGTCAAAGATTCTCTTTAAATAAGGAAAGTGCCTTCTGACGACATCACGTGCATTAAAGAAAGAAGGTGTTCTGGAAAGCAAATGGGAGAGCGTAGCTCTAACCAAACCTACCATGGACGAGGGCTGTCTAACACCTGGCAACGTGCATTGTTTAGCAGATCGTGCTTATAACTGTAGCTCTAGAGACTGTTTACGACCATTCAGCCCATCTAGTCTCCCCATTTCCTATACTCAGTTCCAAAAATATGTATTTTGCATTATATGTAGAGCAAAACAACAGAAAACAATTCTGTAGGCCTGCCTTAGAGTGGACGATGTTAATGAATCCAATCAAAATCTTACGTTCTATGCCAATAAATTGAGATTCGCACGCATCTAAATCTTTAGAAAGGAATCCATGCCATCATTAATGCAGCTACATTTTTTTCCTTCTATTCTTTTCTTGTATTCAATTTCATCACTGGTCCTTTCCTTCAGGGAAAAGGGTTAATAATTATACCGCAGAAGATGAATGTCTTTGCTCCTGCACGGATATTAAGATGACACATTTTATCTGCCGGGAGAAAGTTGACTATCCTTTCAACTCATTTTGTGCGTTTTGCCAGCAGAATGAAATGTTTATGTGCGGCAAAAAAAAACAAAAAACGGTGGTGGCGGCAGCTCAATCACGCGAGCTCCGGATGATGCATGAAACAAGGTATCCATTTCTATCGCACAAATTTGTAAACTCTTAAACGGTGTTGACTTTTGGGCCTCCACCGGTGTTTTTTCAATCTTCTCGCAACTCAATACAGATTCCCTATGGCTTTAAATAAATTTTAGAAGAAGGAGAAAAAAAAAAAAAAAAAAAAAAAAATCGAGAAGATGAATTATTGTCCACTTTATCTTCTTTGCAAATTACAATAGCCACACTAAGCTCGATATGACAGCCAAGTTTTCCCGGAAGATATAAATGCAATTTTATATACATGCAATCGTGTGTGTGGCCTTCCTGTCAAATACTGGATAAAAATGTTCCGGTATAATTTCAAAAGAACAATTCAGAGTTGTCAAACGTTAATAGAATATGCATTTAATCTGATTGAGCAGATATAAACGCGTTAAAAAAATAATTATTCTTTTTTTGTGATGCTGGACACAACTGCCGAAAATTTTCTGCATTTAGATTCAACAATGCTCTTATCTGCGGCTCATCTCGAGAGAGACAATTACCATTTCCTTTGCCTTGATCTTGTTTGTTTAACTTGACACAGTGAAGAAAGGGCTGACATTGACCAAAACCCATAGCATTAATTTATCTCATGTTAGGCATTCATCATTGCTTTGGTTCAAGAAAGAGCTGGTAGAAGTCTAAAATACCTTCACCGGCTAAGAAGAAGAAGAAAAAAAAAAACTTGGCCAGATCCAAAAGAGATCTCTGCAAGAGATCAGGGTAGTATTAAAATAATATGAGATGTAAGAGTGGAAACCATTTTTAGCTCTAGTAACTCTCCCAATAATTGTGGAAATTATTGTTGTAATTTCACGGGTTAAGAAAAACAATAAGACAAAATAACCTGTAATTAAGTAAAATTTGTGTCATGTATAAGAAAAATAAAGTAAAAATGTATATTTTATTGTTTATCTCTGCAATATTTCTCCAATGTGTTAAACACCTTTCTAAGAGACTAAGCTAGCTTAAGTACAGTCCTTCTTATCATATACAGGCCAGTTACATCAACCACCTCTACGAATTGTGGCCTCCGAGGAACTGATCACCCTCTAGAACAATCTACCCTTGATAACCCCCTCCAAGGCTGGTTGGCCTAGGCCAAAATACACAGCTGGCTGCAGGTAGGTCAGCAGACTATGAGTGCTAGCAATACAGACAGAATTTATGTTTCGTTAAATGTAATGTTTTTGAATATTTTTTTAATTATGTCATCACACCTGGGTTGATACTGACCTGTAAGAACTCATTGAGTTCAACTTGCCCGTTTTTATTCAAATCAACTTCGTTGAGAATCTCATGAAGGTTATTCGAATCCACTTGAACATTAATATTCTGATAAAAAAAACATAATAAAAACACATTACATTGGGAATTAAAGGAAGAATAAATCTTTCGGTTCTGCTGACGCTGCGGCCGGTCCCTCTGATGTCAGTGGGCGGTCCTGTTGATGTCGCAGGACACAGGCTATTGTTGGAGCGGAAGTGGGCGGGGAGTGGGGCGTGACACCGCCGTTCCCACATCCCAGACTTTCCCCGTAGTGACCTGGAGAAGCGGCGATTCAATCGGAGTCTCTGGGCAAAACCTTGTATGCCTATCTACTACTAGAAAATATGCAGATACTGCCTATGCCAAACCCCTTGGGCAGGGTTAATATTCTGCCCATCCCTTACATAATTACCGTACATGTCCATGCAAATTAGAAATTTTACGTGTACCATGACACAGAGATAAAAAATATTTTTAAGTTGTACTGTTTCTAGGCAATTAAACCTTTTAACAAAATGTAAAAATGACACATCAGCTCATACAAGGCCTTCAGCCGAGAGCTCTTGCTGGTTGAAACAATGGGACCTGAAAATGTAAACTAGCCCTTAAGAATGGTATTTTTTATTTACATTTTTTAATCTGTGATATTTATTATCTTGATGAGTATTAGACATAATCCATCTAAGAATTGCATATTATGTCATTGTAACAATAATTTGGAGCCACGTATAAACATGGATAGATTTCATATCAGAATCATACTCTTATTTGGCACCAACAATTTCCGCAGTGCTTCAGTCCATACATTTAAATGACATGACAAAACTAACTAAGACAAACTGACACATTAGGTAAAGGGGGCCCGGGTTCACAAGCTTACAATCTATTCTACAGAATTCCAAGTAGGTAATTCAGGCCCACTTTTTGTTCGGGTGAAAAAGTCATGGCAATTATCTAGATTAGAAAGGGTTTACACGCCTCAGACATGTTTTTCAGGAAAAGTTCTGTGACGGCTCAATCGCACTTGTTTTACTGGGGTACACGTGTGCTTTCTTTGCCTGTTCAAATGTTAGACTAGAGAACAATAGCTAGTTGTTAACCCGCAAAGCTTGAGGAGTATTTGGTAGTTTAGACTTGGTAGAAGCACCATAAATGATATGTTGTTTGTTCAAAAACCAAATAAATCTTTGCTTTTCAATGATTGATTTGGTTGCCATAAACTTCTTTACAATACATGATACCGCTACAACATATTTTCCTCCCAAATACTTAAACCCTTACCTCCAACACACGCTGAACATCGAGTATGGTAATGAATCCTTTCTTGTCCTTATCAAACTTGTGAAATCTCTTCTTATACCTACAAGAAGTAAATCATTCTGATAAATAGCCACCATGTTCTGAGACATACACGTACATACGTATAGAGTTACAACGGCAGCCTCCAAGTCTGCCCATAAATGATGTTTATTAGAACAAAATGAGATAAAAACAGGTTTTCGTCAATGCCGACCTACATTTTTGTATACACCACAGGGGTTTATGCGGAAGGAGAAAATACCTTTAACCAGGTAAACCAAGGTAACCATAGAAAAGCACAATGATATTGCATCATCGGCAGAAGATCCCTGTGGGGGGGGGGCTGCTACTGTTAGTAAAACTAGGTTTAAAGTGTATGGTCTCCTAAGTGTAAAGTGTAACATTTGCAATATATTGAAAACTCCCTCTCATAGCAGATAACCACTAAATAAATCCCATATTACTCCAAGACTCTGATCACAGCAAGTGTTGTATGTTTCAACGCTTTTTGTAATGTTTGCCATGGTGGTCTTTTGTCGCAAAGCACTTTCCTTTGGTGGGGAAAGCATTCTACAAGAAGTGATTTATGGGTGCAGTCCTATGATGCTTCTTAGTATTATTACAGAAATACTGTACCAAACCAATGGTATAATCAATTGTCGAGCCTTTGAGACCCTGTAACCTGACTCGAGGCTGAAACGTCGTGATATCCACCCACCCTATACTGATTTCTGCATATTATCGGTAGGTGGCTGTTACTACAAACAAATACATTTGTAACAGTATTGTCTGCATTTTATCGCATGCATTGGTCAGCCAATGATTCATGCAGTATTTTTATTTTGTGTACATAAATTAGTATTGCACTCGCGGAAACCTGAGAAGAGTTAGCATATTCAGCGCAAGTCATGTAATTACGTTACCTGTCTACGTCGGAGGGTGACAGATTAATTTCGGATCGATCTGTTAGTTGCTCCGATCGAGCTTTGTAACCCATTTCATAATACAGGAACTGCTTTGCAGCTTCTAATTCTTCCTGGAGAAATGGAAAAAAAAAATGATTAAAGAAATATTTTGATTTTAAAAAAGGTGCAAATTTTACTTCTGTGTTCTGCGTTAATGAAAATAATCTTTTCTATATATTATATTTAATGAAGGAAAAATATCACATTAATATGCATTAAAAATATGCAGGAATATATCCAGCAAACAACCGTCACTTAAAAATAAGGCAAATAAAATGCTGTAGGAAGTAGCCATTTTGGTTTTTTGGCATATCTCATATGACAACTTTATTCCATTTTTGGACAATAATAAAAAAAAAGAAAAAACATATAAGTTAAAAAAAAAAAATAAGACTCATATTAAAAATGTTTCATATGCCTTGTGTTCCTAAACTGGAAATAACTGGTCTATATTTAAATTGTGATAAACAACAGGACAAATTACAAGACAATGGGGTAACGTGGACACTAGGGTAGGACATCACCGGAAGAAACCAAACTATGCAGGGAACAAAAACAAATATTACTATTTTTACCCGAAAACGGACTGTGCAACAGGTTTACATTGGGTAGTAGGGAAATCTATACCTTGTGCTAACATTAAATTTGAGAGAATGTTGATACATTTCCTTGTGTGCCGCTAAGGTGGCTGTTATTTACCCCAATGCACAATTTGCATACACCTTTGCCTGCATTTACACCCTATACTTATAGCTTCATTACAGAAGTTATATTTTGTTAATTATTATTATCTTTTATTTATATAGCACCAACAATTTACGCAGCAAACCTTTTCCTTTATATTTGGCAGTTTATCTCAACACATCTTCCTTTACCATCTTTGAGGATGTGGATTTGCATCAAAGGATTTAACTTCTAACATTCATTCACATTGTGATTCGTTAAAACTAAATAAGAATGAGATGTTGCCCATACACGAACCTTTTCACAAACCAAGGTGGACAAAACGCATTGGGAAATCACTCAAGGGGTTAACGGCCAGTAATGCATATTCTTTACCCGACAAACAAAATAGTGTTCCGCATGCAGGCAACAGTTAAACATCAGGGACTGTAGTGAGCGGGCTTAGTTGTGCTCCTTTTATTAATTCTTCATCAAGCTTAGTTAAGTTGAATAATATGATTTCCAATTTGGATATTCATCCTGACAGATTCCAACGCTCTAAGCGAAAGAACTAATTCTTTGGGCTTTGAAACCACTTGTCCACCCTGAAGTGTTCACTAGGGAAGAATTAGCATGAAAAGCCTTATGGCAAAGGCTCGGTTCTTTAAAGATCCCCGCGTAGATGCAGTTTCATTAGGAAAGTGCCAGAGTGGAACAAAGTTTCTTTAATTCCTATAGAAGAATTAAAGACAGTAAATTGTACTCTGCAATCTGAAACAAATGTCACATTCCATTACAGCCTGCCAAGTGTAATGGACGAGCCCCACTTGCAAATAGCCTGTATTTCTTTTCATCTGTAATAAATATTATTAAGGAAGTCTTACAGGTTTTTTTCTTTAAGTTTCAAAATTATGACTCGGTCAACAATAAAACTTTCAAATATGTAAAAAAAATCCTAATACTGGAATACTGTGGGCCACAGAACAACAAAAAAAAACATGTACACTCTCAAAAAGGGTGGTGACCATGGTAAAGAGTGTGCATTAAATCTGGCTCATTGGCCTTCAATGCCAAACCCAGGGATTTTTAGCTAATGAACAAGCTAATTAGATAAATGTATCCCATGTTCAGTTTCTTGTGGTATATTTCATTTATTTTTTTTCACTCAAAGTGGCAGCATTGCCAGAACCAACAGAATAGAGACAATGATTAGAGTTAAGTTAGATCCCCATCAAGAAAAACTCTCTGGTTTTTTGTGGAATTGTCCAATGCATTTGACATTGAACGTGGCACTGGCACCAGCGCCGGGAGATCTGTTAGCTCTGAAGTGAGACCTCAGTTTGATTTCTTAATCAAAATAAAAGTTGGTCATGTGTGTCTTGCTAATTTTTTTATGTTAAACCACAACCAGAGAGTGTTGGCAACATTCGTCATGGGAGGGAAGGCCGGCAATGTGGCTTTTTATGCTAGACACCCCCTGGTGGCTATATGTGGAGTTGCAAGTAAAAGTCGGGAAAAAAATCTGGTAGTGGCCTAATATCTTTAAATTAGTGGATCCCAAGAAACAATATTCCCGCATCTGAGACTGTGCCATTAACCCTTTAAATACCAGGGGATGTTGCAATCCCTGTCTCGTTCTCAAAGAGTTTAAGGCTACCAATGTGTTAATATTATAGAAACACGAATTCACACAACGTACCTTTTTTTTTTGTTCCTTCCAGTTCAGTTCTTTTCCCATAATATCGACAATCCGCGGTAAGGCTTCCTCTGCTGCTTGGACATTCAAAAATGCCAGGCGCGTGCGCCGTGAAATAAGGTCCACAGCCGTGCACGCATACTCTCTCAACGCGTACTTGACCTGTAAAAAAAATTATTAAAAAAAAATGTAAAAAAATTTGCAGTGACTATTATGAGCAAATCACTCCGCACCTGCAATGGAATTCCCCAATATATTACAGTAATTTATAGGGATGCCAAGGGTGGTCTCACTTGTTGGTGTTCCCTTGGAAAATCTTTGGCAACGCCAATCTAATCTGACTATTCCCCATGCCTTTGGTAGGACTACCGTTTAGCCCCTCATCGCCCAAAATATTTCTAGGGACACCATGATCTGGAATTTATTGAGGGGAAGTCAAGTTGTGATAAATGGAGGAATTAACTACATACAATATTATGGTATTTCATAAAATTCCTACGTCAAATACTGTCTAATAAAAGTGGGTTTTTTTGGATGGCGCTCTAAAAAAGCAAATACCAGGACAAATGTATTAGTCTAACAACTCAAGATGAAACATTTCTTGAACCTCTGCTTCGATGTAGGGAAATTCCGAAACGAGGCGTTTTCCAACGATGGGCCATCTCTTCCCTGTAACTTTTGCCAGTTTCGCCACCTCGTAGGCCTTGTCACCGTAAGTGGCAGCGAGATGTTGAGCGACCTACAGCAGAACATCACAGATTCAGTGAACATTTCGCGAGTTAGCATTCTTCTCATTCTGCTTCTCGGAGCACAGCAGGGAAAAAAAAGCAGGCTACTTATGACAGTTTCCCAAAGCTTTTATCAAACAGACTGAAGAGGGTATTAAATCTTGATTGTGTGGGAGGAAACTCCTTGTATTGTGAACGCTTAGGCCAGCACTTACACTACTATGCATGTATCATTGTAACTGTGTGTGACTAATGATGCGTCAACCACTTTTTGCTACTGCGACTGCATTTAACAGATATATAAATTGGATTGTCACGAAAATCACTCCCACCACAAAAAAAAAAGATTCATTTTTTTACATTTTTTTTTTAAAACCCTGGAAGAAGCTACAACCTTTCCCCAACAATCTCAAAAGGATTTTATATCTTTTTAAAAAAAATATGTTATGACAAACATGCATGCAGAAATTTTAGTTTTGCTAGCTTGAGGAAAGACAAGAAATATTTATTCATAAAGGGGTTAAACAAAGTACAAAGGTGAAAGGCTTAAAAAAAAGACATCACAGTCTAAAATGATAGGGTCAGAGGTTTAGCTGTTACAGAAGAAACTTGGTCTTCACCAGGTGGATAAGCAGAACAGCCTTCCAGTGGTGGAGTTAATATAAGACAAAGGAGTGGGTAAGTGTTTAGGTTTTTACGGGAGGAAAACAGGCAGAATAAATGGCTGGATTATCTATCAGCTGTCACCAAATTCTATCAGATTTTTTGAAGGTTTCATATTTCATAATATTTAATTTAAAATACAAATAGCACTAGAGAGTGTATAGAACCAAACAGCAAACATTTACACCGATAAGTGTGGAGTCCAAGTACCTCGCTCTCCAATCCATAATCTTGCACAAGGCGGATGTAAAGCGTCGGACTCCAGTCTTTGCCACCTTCGAGGAAAAGCCCTACTGTTTTGCAAGGTCCGGCTTTCAGATTGTGAGCTTTTACAGCAGCATCTAAAGTATCCTCCGCCATTGAGCGATAAGTGGTCCACTTTCCACCTAGCAAAATACTATGCGTTAAACTATCATACATCTCGATCATTAGATTTGCTGCCTTTTAATCAGGTTGCTATGAGATTTATTTGTTCTCTGTCTAAACATATTATAAAATTGTCTGTAATAGACCAGAATTTGCCCACTATCAAAATCAGTCGTTCTATCCAAAATGGCACTCCAGCTCCCATAGTGGGAAAGAAGAACCACAACTTGATTAACTTTAGACTCTTGATTAACTCTCTTGAATTAGTTAGCACTGATAAGGTAGAATGCCTTGTTGCTATATCAGCAGAAAACTGTATTTCATATTTCTGCTGGTTTTTAGGTTTAATAGAATGTTGTAGAAGGAAAGAAGTGTCAGAAACACCAATTTGCTTAATAGAATACAGCATTCAAGTGAAATATCGTCTATAAAATTGAAAATGGAAAATTTTTTGATGGCGGCAAAAAGTTCAATAGTTTAAATAACTTGGTGCTAAACTCTTCCCTTAAAGAAAAAATATTTCAGGAAACTTGGAGGTTTTCTATATTTAGTAAGAGATTATGTTACCTGCTATTGTGACAAGACCACTGTCTCCCACATCAACGACATGATTGCGGGATATTGATTGGGTGTCTGTGGAATTGGGATTTGTAACCAGTGGACGGATTCCGCTCCAAGCCGCGAGTACATCTCCCCTTCGCACTGTCAATGGAAGAGCAGAGAAATATTACTAGGCAGCAGAATATTTTCCCAAGTGAGAATAACAAAAATAAGTTTTGTTTGGATATTGAATAGAACAGAATCTGCAGATTTCTAGTAATCGTAAGCCACTGGACGTACAGAGAGCCACATTCATGGGCTTCCAAAAGGTTTGGATTTGGAGCAATCAGCTCATGTTGTAATACGTCCAGTTAAATAGTGAGGACGGCATAGAAAAATGATGTAATAAGTGCACTTAAAATGGCAAAATGAAAAAAACTCCTGCAAATGTATTTCAAAAACTGATTTCCCAAAATATAATGAACATTCTAACATGTGGAATGTTCTCTACCGTGTTATGGAAACACTAGGATTCTGTGAAACCACAAGGGTTTGCTTAGGACAGAACCTCGGGTTTGTTTGAATATGTATCAGTCTATGCATGTTAATGAAATCCGGACTGGAACTCTGTGCGAATGCGTCAATGCAAATGCAGTTTGGGTGATTTGTTTATGTAATCTTTGGAAAAATATATTGCAAGGGTGAATGGTTCCATTTGAAAAAAAAATAATACAATTTTGAAATAAGGTGAGCCTATTCACTAAAATTCTGAATTATTATTATTATTATTTAATAAAAAAAAAAAAGAGAGGCTGTTTTCGTTGTAAAAAAAAAACCTCTTTAAAATTTTTAACTTTTCTGTGCTTGTCTCCTTATGCACATTATATTTCGATCAGGTTCTTTACATATGTAAAATTAATACATCTTTAAAGACGGGTTTCTTCTACTGGTACAATATAAATTTTTGTTGTACAGTTATTTTAAAAGTAACTGTTTCTAATAATAACGCTGTAACCAAAGTGTAAAGGTTGCCGTTGGAATTCTTCTGAACGCAAGGAAATCCAGGTGGTTTCAGCCTATTTTTAGGTACCAGCTCCTCGCCGTCATGAACACGAGACTGCCGTCCTCTTAAGACACTTGACTCTCACAGGCGTGACAGATGTGACTCGCTACTCAACACACTGTCCCCAGACCCCTGTCCAGTTTTATTTGTATACTCATCACCATGGAGGTCAGTGTCCAGAATGTTCTGGACTGGCTCTACAATAGTGTATGTTGTCCAATTACACAGTTGATTATAATTATAATAATAATTATAATAAATGTATCTCTCACCCTTATTTAACACCCTACAATGAGATCTAAGTTCAGATGTGGCTGGCCCTGATTACAGCAACAGAAACAAGCAAATATAATCGGTATGTGACCAGTATATTGTAGACCATAACTTTTTTGTTTTATGCAAAATAACACATACATTATTTTTGAAAAGATAGAAAAGAGACGTCTGTCTTCTTTCCCTGCTCCCCTGCCTGCTTCCACTGAAGCAAGCAATGTATGAAAGTATATTTGCCTGCACATGCACAATGATGCACATCAGCTCGAGATGGAAGACTGCGAGTTGGGTTCCCACCAAACTCAATAAGAGTCCATCATACGGCGTGAACAAAGATAGAACCCAAAAGGGTGAGGGTAGCTTCAATAGCCTTTCCATTGGAGCCGGAGCCATCATGGCACTTTTATTATATTCACCCCTCCTCGGTATTGCTCGTTTGTGTGCACATGCACCAATTATTCTTGCACTTTTTTGATTGCAAAAGCGGTGTGAGCATTCACCTTCACTCATTGGAAACTCCACAATGGAGCTAGGTACTTGGCTTTTGGTGGGGTGGGTGGGTTGACCTCCTTGGAGGGGGGATAAAATGTTTCAACCCTCCCATTGGCCTTCATAGAGTGCGACCCTAGAAGACGCGTAATAAGGACCCAGACCTTCACCAGACTTCAATACACAGCGTTTTGCAGTACAACATTATGTATGGGTAGCCATCTGCAGTAATAACACATCGTCCACAGCCTACTATAGAGGTGCAGTTTTGTTATCATACGCTATCTCGCGCCTCTCTATAAAAAGCCTGAAAACACCCCAAGTAGCCAACTCCTTTCTGAAGGTCTCTATTGTCGTTTGCTACAAAGTATTCAGTGTATTCTAAACTGTGGGTGTTGGTCTGCAAAACACAGCAACACATATTGTCATTGTATCACGTTAATTTATAGCCTCGCAAAATCTGTCATTTGCAAGCCGCAGCTATAGTGGAGTAAGAAATAGTATACCAGATGCCAGATACAACCCTAGGTGCACATAAACCCCCACAATGCCTAAGGTTGTACGTGGTATTTGTTATGTTTAAAAAAAAAAAAAAAAAATAATAAAAAAAGAAGGGAACTTGTCTACCTCCCATATACTAAAATACCTTATATTATGAACTTTACTTCAGGCAATCAGAAGTTCAGGAAAGGATTCCCTAGTCTCTGTCATTACATATTAATCTTAGGAATGGGTGATTCGAACCACTGTAGTCAACTGGTTAGTTTTGATTGGTTAAAAATGTCCCAGTTTACTATCCAGAACAATATATTCTGGGGACTCTGATCATTTCTGTAAAGGCGAGAGTAACAAAAAAAAGCGGTTTTAATTTTGTAATGGATTATTACAATTATCGGGGGAAAAAATAGTTTAAACAAGTGAATTAATCTGAACACACCCTGGCAAACGGTGGAAGCTGCTCAACAACCCTAATACGTCATATCTAAATGCCTTCAAAAATGACAGTTTATTAAAATTCACTTATATGCGGCAGAATTATTTCTAAGAATATTGGATATTGCAGACTATTGAAATCGCATTACGTTGAGCAAGACATCAATCGTGCTTCTCACTGATATCTTGCCATGTGCTAAATCATTCCAGACTACATAAATCCTGCACCTGTACGGCGATTTGTCTTACTCATTTTGCGCTCGTATTTCTATATATAACATTTTTGAAATACACCTCATAAGAGAGCTCATGAGTCGGGAAATGGATGATGTTCTGCCAGCCTGTTAAACCAGCCTAAGTGAAGTGCTAATCACGGGAATAAAATGGCATATTACATTTATAAACGGATGGAACCAGGAATAGCTGCTTATGAGACGCTATAATTAAACAGCTGGAACGCATCCAAGCCTGTGTAAGTCGATAACCTTGGCACTGTTTCTGGCAGGGGTAGGTCTGCAGCCCGTTGATATGCCTAGCACAGTGGTTCGGTTCAATAACAGGCAATCTATAAACACAGCTAATTACATAAGTGAAAAACAGCATGCGACTAGGAGGGGATTCTTCGGCACAGGGGAAAAAAAAAAAAATAAAAAAAACTTTCTCGGTGAATACAGAGCTAAAATTATGCTCCAAGATACAATACCTTGTCCTGCAGCCAGCCCTCGTGCTGTATGAACACACGTCATGGAAATATGATTTTTTTTTTTTTTAAGTTTAAAAAAAAATATTTATAAACTCCTTCTCTACAACCAAATTAAGTATTAAATGTATTATTTTTTAATTTTGTAATATCTGTTAGAGATGCATAGTTGATAATGATTGCCCTCTTTTGATTATTGGACCCAGACACTCTTGCATGGTTTATTTAGTGGTACCGGACACACGGAGAAGCTTCGTTGCATGCTTAATAAGAACGAGAGACAGACTTTGATGGCGGATAATTATTTGGCCCATGCAGTCTACCCATTTTTCTTTATTTAACGACTTTAATTGGTCGTATCTAAGATTCAGGAGCCATATGCTTATCCCATTCATGTTTAAATTAGATAGATAAATAGATAGATAGATAGATAGATAGATAGATAGATAGATAGATAGATAGATAGATAGATAGATAGATATTTTAAAATTACAGTAGACATTCGTATTTGTTGATTTTGGAAAAATTTTACTGCTTAGAATGTATTAGTTTGTCAATAACACCTTTGAGCAGATCTGAATATTCTGAAGTCTTAAAGCCATGAATACAAACTCAATAGACAAACTAAAAATTGCTGACGTTGTATAAAATAATTGTTATTTTTATCTTACAATGTATGCAAATATCCCTTGACAAATCCCAATTATTTTTACACGTGCCTAGTGAGTGACTTTACCGTTTTAGCAGACGATTTACGACCCTGGCAAGTAATTTAGGCCAGTAGGCTGATCTCTAATTAGCATCCATATGGATTTGCTACAAAACATCGAATCTCCATTTCTCTAGAAAAATTATGAAATTAAAGTAATGCTTACAAGAGTGAGGTGTGATAGAGTATTTTTTAAACACTCATTAAAGGGTTTTACATGCTTATTTCTACTCTTAAAGAAACATTTGGCTCATAGCAAAATAACATACATATAAAATAATCTATTTCCCTCTCCATTATAAAGAATAATAATATAAAGGAGACATTTAATAAAACTGTTACCATCACAGTCACCAGTTTTACTCAAAAGAACTTATAAATATAATCATACACAACCATGTTCATCATCAACAAGCAGTTGGCAAAACTCAATAGAACGCCCCAACAGCTTGGACCCTGCTGAGCACTTTATTAACTATAAAACGGTAACTAGGACTTTGCTCTCCAGTCCCAACAAGTTTTCAACCCGAGTCCTCATTAGGGTTGCCATCTTTTGATGAGCCATTTCCTGAATAGTCATTGAGAGGCTGCAGCCGGGGGTATAGATTTACCAGTGAAAATAAAAATGTTTTTAGTATTTTATTCCGGAGAAAGGAAAGAACCAACAAAGAAGAACAGAAAGACAGGTGAAAAAAACATAAGAGATAAAGGAGAAATGACAGCAAAGTAAAAGTTAGGATAGAAGAAAAGATAAAGGAGGAGACAGAAAGAGAATATACAAGAGAAAGAAGAGAAGAGGAAAAAGAAAGAGGCAAGAGGAAAAAGAAAGAAGAGGCGAGAGAAAAGAGAGAAAGGAGGCAAAAGAGAAAAAGAGAAAGGGGAAAGAAGTGAAGCGAAAAGGGGGTTTGTGCATAAAGCCATATAGCACATGGGAGATCAGGAAGAAAACAGGGGCCCTATGCCTGTGGAATGTTGAGGTTGGCACTATGAAATCTGCTGATGCTTCATAAATAAGATGTAATGTAATGAGCGAGAACCCTAATTCAGTGGACTTGGTACCTCTGCATTAAGAGAATAGGCTGAACTGGAATTCCGCTAACACGTTACAACCAATTAGCCTGGAGTTAATACAGCCTTTTTCCACATAAAAAGTCACTACACCCTATATGTTGTTTTTACAGTAAAAGCAGTAGGAAGAATTAGGACGAGTACCAGGGACAATTTTGTTGATGTTTTCATTATTTAGAATTCCCACTGTTCGGAAAACAGTGACGGAGGACCTGCACCAGCGTAATAACATGAACAAGAGATTAATATGTGTTTGGATATAAAGGTACAGCCCACGCTTTCACTAGTCAGTGAAGGATAAAGCGTACAGCCTGCCGATGCTCCGTGATCGAGAGTATGGGATTATCCACTCTGTTATCCACTTAAACGATTATCCGTGAAAGAATCTATTATACGGCGTATGCTTAATGCCTTTCTGAACAAGTGAGGAATTAAACCACACAAGGCAATTTTCTACATCCTCATAAATACTGTGAAGCCTTGTTTAGGGGTCCACTTTTTTTTTCCAGAGGTCCAGAGGTCAGTTGGCTCAATAAATAATATAGAATCCCCTGAAATGAATGGGTTTCACCTGAGGCAGATTGTGGATACACAGTGACTTCCTTATTTGATGTTTGATAGAGGATATATAAGTGGAATCGGGTTAGTACATGGCGGTGGATCCGCATAAACCTCTGTACTTAGGAATGCACAGAAGAATGATGTTTGCTGCGTAAAGATGGGAATCCCCACGATTTCCTCTAGTAATTTATTCTCAAGTTGTTAACCAAGCTTCTTGCAACAGCACATGGGTATTATTTTTTTTTTTTATAGCGCCATCATATTCTGCGGCGCTGTACAATGGGATATAGCCAGCAAGGTATGCTGGCCTAGGGCGGGTGGCACAGGGCCGGCAGTTGGTCTGCAACTTTTGGGCTGCTGCTGCTGCTGCTGCTTAATGGGCCGGTTACAAGGGAGAGAACCATAGGATACAGTAAAAAAGGTGCTGTAAGGCACAATGTCATATACTGGTGCTCTTAAGGACGGAGGAAGCGGATCTAGGGTCACTGTCCTGGGTCAGGCCGGGGGGCAAATACATTGCAGGGTAGAGTTACATGCTTTTCAAGTTTTTTTAATCACTTTTCCTTACTGTATTTAAACCACTGGAAAGTTTCCTTTTCTGCTGTGAATTTTGAACTGTGCAAGTGCAAGTCAGACAACGGACAGTGAGAAGAGTATAAATAAAAAAAAAAAAAAAAGTATAGAAATTCCAAATTGGAATGTCATCTGTAACTTAGGACATGAGCATTTGCATTGCGATTGTGTAATTGTCTATATAAAATCTTGCTGTTCTTCTGTTAAATTTGACCACCACGGGGGTGCATTATGCACAACAGTAAAAAGGTATTTTTTTGATAAAAATAGAAATAATGAAAAATTACTGTCATCTTAAAAGATGCAGATAAAATGACATATTGCTGTCATCTTATGAAACATTGAATAATTGCACGCTTCCCACTGAGCGATCCATAAGCAATGGTATGTTACTTATTACTTACACTGGCATCCAGTAAGTGCTTGTAATATCCAAATTGTTTGCAGCCTTGCAATGAATTAGCAACACACGTCTGGTCACCATCAAGAAATGGGGTTCTTGACGGCTACCTTGATTTGCAAGCTATGCCTGACATCTTTCTACTTGAAATTAAGAATTGTCTAAAAAATGTGTTTAATGGATTTTTTCTAAGCAACACCATAAAAATATCTTGTGATTGTAAAAAATAATTAAAGATGACACGGTGTTGCTAGATGAAGGTTACAGTGTGCTAGCTAAAGATGGAGATGAAAACTTTTACGAACTATAAGCTTAATGTGCAGATATTATTTCCATGAAAGGCGACCCTTTCTGCTGCTTTCTACTTTATCAACACAAGAATAAAATAACTAGAGGTCCCCCAGACATCTTGGAAGTAATACAAGCAATGACACATTCCATAATGTCTGCATGTGTTTCACTGCTTCCTTCACCTAAGATCTACAGACTTTTCAAAAAAATGATGTGTTGACAGAAGATCAGTAATTCAGAAAACATCACCAATATCCTTCTTTTTCTTACATTTTTGGGCTCATTAAATATATTCCAGTAAAGAAAACAATCTGTTTACCTTCTACGTCATTGCTAAGGTAGTTTTTGACTTCTGTTAGAATGAAATTGATGTCTTCTTCTGTTGGAATAGGGTGGTGGGTGACCTCTGTTGGGGTGTCAGTAGTTCCTGCGATGGTCATCTTCTCCCATGGAAGAAAGAAAATCACTCGCCCGTCGCTGGTGGCTGGATCAAGCAGTCCCATGTTATCAGGGCTAAAAGGTGATAGTAAAGCTTGATTTAAAATTTTATTGAATGAGATACCAATTCATTAAAGCATTTTTAAAATATACATTGTCGGCAAAGTGCACAACATAAGAAAAAGACATCACTCAAAAATACCCCAAAACATTGAAGTGAAAAGTTGTTAGAACCCTTTAAGACGTTACGAACTGGACTATTTTTTTTTTTTAATACAAATTCACCTCTCCAGCAAGCTACGGATAGAACGAGTTGATAATCTACAATGACCTTAAGAACATTACCTGTAATATCCAGGCATCACAATATGCACGCCGGCACTTGGTTGGCAAATATTGGCGACTTCTTGTTTATCCATTTTGCGTATTGAATCAGTGAAAGGCCCGGTGGCGTTGATCACGCATTTTGCTCGGACATCAAATTCTTGTCCTGTAAAGTAGCAATGTCGTGAAATCATTTTCTTTCCCTCCTGCTTGTGTTCATCCAAATATTTATTTTATTTGTAAGCTCACTTGTGTAATAAATGTCATGCATTTTTATCGGATGGGAAGAATTTTTTGATGCATAACAATTAATTACCCTTTCCATCCAGTATCAGCATAGCTAATAAATTACTGAAACTTGCAAGAATTTAAATTCACCCATAAAAGATAAATTTCACAGCTTTCAGCCATTTCTTAAAAGTACATAGGGTGGCATTGGGTGGCAGCCCTGGGGAGATGGCAGCCTCATTCATCATTTAATGGGCCAGTTGATCTTCTCAACCAGCTTACTTATACTACCGAAGAGTATGCCAGATTGGATAAAACTAGAGTTGGGTTTATCTTGTCTATCCTGTCCCATTTTAAGGTTCTACCTCCCCTAGTTGTGGTTCTGTATGTCTCCCTTCTCACTAATGTGGCCTAGCAAGTGTTCAATTTGTGGCCTACATAAGGCATTACAAAGAGTCAGCGGACACCATCATGTATGAAGCTATTCTCCATGCTTTTAACCAATGAGCCAGACGAGGATTTGAAACCAGTTCCTTTAGATAGAAAAAAAAAATGTTCACATCATTCCACAGATTTTATGGAACATTCTGTTTCAGAGGTGCTTAAAAAGTTTTATTTCGAATAAGTTTTATTAGTAAGGAATAAAAAGTGTACAAAGAAAAGAATATCATCCCATATATATATATATAGATATAGATATATATATATATATATATATCTATATCTATATATATAGATATATATATCTATATCTATATATATATCTATATATCTATATATATATATATCTATATATATATCTATATATATATATATACACACATACACACACGTCTTCCATCCTCACTTCATATTTTTGCAGACAATTGGCTCATTGTCAAAAAAACTCAGATCACCGCTTGCTTTTTTTTTTTGCACAAATAAATACAGGATGCCTTTACAAAGGCCTGATGAGATGTCTTCACCTGTAAGGATCCTAGAGGTCATCTAAAGCGCCAAAAGAATTACTATTTATAAAAAAAAAAATTAGAACTAGGAACATACGACAGGCTACAAGTCGCATACCTGTGAGAACGTCCCTGCACCGTGCGCCACAGACGCGTTCCTGGCCGCTTTCCGAATCCGTCTTCTTCAGCAAGCGCACCACTTCAGTATAATTGGCTGTGGCAGCGCCGTACCTGGCAGCAGTGAGTGCGATGGCAAGGTTCATTCGTGCATCATTGTGTTGTCCTGCAGCAGAGGACAGAATCACAGGAAGGACATGAGTCACCTCAAGCCACTGACTTGTGGTATGGAAGTGTGTCACAAGCGATCAGTCTCATCTCTCCCTGTCACACTGAATATACATGATGACTGGCTAGATCTTACAAGAATTATTTAAAGATACATTGTCTCTTCCAGATCAGAGATTTAACCTGCTGCACATCAACGCTGACAAATGTATCTTCACCATATTGGCCTATTTAAGAAGACAGGCTTGGTTTCATAATAAATACATAGCAACATTGAAGGGGAAAAAAAGCATAGCTTTTTATTGACCAATTGATCATTGGTAGAGCCATGCACATATTTAAAAGCAAATTAATAAACGCACAATATAAATCACTTTAATAAGTGTAAAGCTCCAGTTAAAGATGCAACAATAACAACTCTTGATGGCACGTACAGTAAAGTCGGTAATAATTATTAATTTGTTTTAGCTTTCGTAACTTATATAAAATGAGATAGGTGCACGCAAGCTTTTACTTTGAAAGGCAGTGTTTACATCAAACATTTATCACCCGGCATCTAAACCGTGTTTATAAAGTACAATGAATGTAAAGTGTGATTAATCTTTTTAAATGCAAGATTCACGAGAGATTTTCCCCATTTATTATTTCCTGTTAAGACCTGGCTTAGAGAAATTACTCCGCGATTCTGAGACCGGCGCTCTATGTGCCTGGAATAATTAATCTCTGATTACTTGAATGGTGGTCTTAACCCTTTCGGTACCCAGTACTGCGGTGGGCTTAAATGTTCGCGGTTCTAGCACCAGATCTCATCACGGATTGCGCAGATAAAAAGCTAGAATAGATGTTGGTGCAGGATTTATGCGGCCGGCACATAAAACGCTTGTTACAAATTGATTATGTAAAACACCTAACTTAAGATGTGTCTGCCCTGCTGTAAAGCGGTAGAGAAGTAATCTGTCTATGGCAAAAGGGCACAGAACGGATCAATGTTTTAGTGGGTCAGACGTCCACTCCCTTAACTGCCCTGTCGTGGCGAGGCTAAATCAATAACGAGAACTGATTTCTCTCTATTTAGCAGGATTATGTAATTTTTCTTTACACTTATGAAAAACTGGAAAACTAATTCAAACAGTATTTGAGATGTGTGAATTATTCATGTCACAAAGGCCTTTGCATGTGTTTATGGCAATTTGGAGCACAGCACCCATTACATCTAGCTAGCCAGAGGCCGGTAATACAGCGGGTCGAAAAGAATCAAGCTTGATTTACAAAGTATTGGTTTAAATGGTTTTTGAGCTTATGGGGTGTTGAATCTTGTCCCCAAAACCAAACAAAATGATTCAAATTAATGTGCGACTCCACATCACTATCTCTATGGGAAAAACTAATGAGTGCAGCTTCTGGTTATTAAATTGGCATCAATTTCTAAATCCATCCCTGATTTGATGTGTTTAACCCTATGAGTATCAGACTGCAGTGCATTGCATTGGTATGTTGTGTTCTATTCATTGAGTCCTATTTGAACTGAGAAAGCTGAACCCGAGTTCCCAAAAAAGAACAAGCAGTTTATATGGAGCTTATATGGAGATCTTGTTCACCCATGAATTGTATGACATAAAATGTTGGGGATTTATTCAGAAAACCATTTCATCTCACCAACTTTACCATGACCATGCAGGGTGAGCAGATGGGATCCAAGACCCAATTTCACATAAATATATTAGCGTTATTGTTGGCTGAGTGACAGCTTCCCATGCCCTTGGGGGAACATATGTGTTAATATCACTCTACAAAAGGTACATTAGGTCAATTTCTCTGTGCCTGAATCACTGATTCATTTGTGAACTGGAGTAAAGGTAGCTTAACTATACCTGAAGAAGGGACCAGAGAGTACTGAAAGCTTGCATTAAACTATACTCCCAGTTTTATTTTTATTCCACATTTGTGACTTTATTACAAAAGTTATTTGTTCACTCTGTTCTACTGTCTAACATGGACCCAGCCTTTCTTTCTGGAACTAGTCTGTCAAACTATTATCCCTATCTCATGGGTGAGGGACAAAGGCAGAATAGGGTGGCCTTGCCCCCTACCGCACATGCCCATGATGAATAAGCTCATGTGTTTGAGAGAGAGAAAGAAAAAGAGAGAGATAGTGTGTGTGTGTTGGGTGTCTACACAAAAGTTACTAGTCCCTCACCATGTTGTTCCAGTGGCAGATTCATGTCCAGAGCGCATCTAAGTATTACTAATACAGGGGATCCCAACAAAAAAATGTAAAAAGATGTGCCTGGCTTAGCCAGCACACAATCGAACGAGACTGCTCCTCCACCTCCCATAAATCTTCTGGATAAAGTATGAACATGTTAAATAAACTCATAAGGATGGTACCCACAGCACCATGTATCAAACTTTTAGTCACATTAAAATTATGCTGCATTATTAATTTATACTTTGCATCCACTTGGGCTAAATCATGCAACACTGCAACATTTATTTGGAAGTTGGCAATGCACGGGACCTACAACACCTGCTTTCTAAAAACACCTGAATCTCATTTTGCAGTTCTACTTTTTTCAGGTCTTTTACATAAAATTCACCAAGTTGGCCAAAGTGCAACCATAACCCAAGGAATCCCTACAGAGGCAGCCTTTGTTGAACCAAACCTGTTTGTATTAATGGACTCTGAAAACAATTAAAATAATGGCATTTCTAAATAATAGCACTTAGTAATGAAAATAAGTGTTAATTTTTTTTTGAAAACCTATTTAACATCAGTATAGGCAGTGCGTACAGTTATACAGGATATCAAAAGTTTTTCTTAAGATATGGTCCCATTAGGTAGTTTGCCTTCATAAATGAGAGCACATTCACTAATTAGATCATGGCATGATTACAAGACGGTTACAAACTTATCACGTGCAGGTGTATTTGGAGTGGGGGACACACAATTATACCAAACCTTGGCAAAGGATTCATCTCCCCTACCCAAGCCTTGTGTTAATATGACATCTGCTACGTGAAAAATTAAAGGCACACATAAGGGTTTTAACATATGTTTCTAACAAAATCATTCTTGTGCGCTCACAGCAGGTCTGTGGCACCCCGTTCTTGCAAAAAGCTTGCAGATGATAACCGAATCTCCTGCTGTACCTGTAACAATTTAATTGTGTAAGTCAGCCCAGTCAGGCATCCCTGGCTTATGACTTGGAGACATGAAATTCATTGTCATTATTGTTCCTGTCATTTTGTATCATTATGTCTTGCTGCAGAATTTTCTTCACTCCACTGCCTTTTTTACCTCCAGGATTCGGAGATTATGGCAGAGGATGTGGGGTGAGAGCAGGACTATGAACTACAATTACCCCAAGGGAACCACATATTAAACTGTTTTTTCCCCTCCGACTTTACTCGATTTGACTGTTTGTCCACCACCAGGGCAATGACAAAACAATTTATTTTTATGGAATCATCTGTTTGTTTAGATCTTTGACCATTTGCAGCCGGAGTCTAAGGGCTGCAAAATGCTCACTGAAATGGGTTAAACACTCGTGAATTTAAAATTCCACCGTGTCCTCTCACCATCTCTCAATTCTTTCTCATTTGCCATGACCATATCTAATGCATTTCTCCAATGGGATCATTTTTTTGTTTCTTTTCAGAAAATAAATATCACGACAGTCATTTCAATTTGTACCCACCTCTTGGGATTGCTTAGAATTTTGATCTGGAATACATGAATTGAACAATACATTATATATATATATATATATATATATATATATATATATATATATATATATAGATTCTAGTGGCTACGAATATTTTATTGCAGTATAAAAAGTTGCTGACCCTCACTCACATACATAATCACCCATCCAGTTCACCCATTTCCCTGCTACAGCAATACTTGGTCCTAGTTTTATGTTCAAGATAACACAAAGGCGTACATGAGTAAATGATTGTTCTATATCGACCTCTAGCCGTTCTGACGGAAGGCTGTTCCACCAATGAAACAAATAAAGTTACATCTCTGCCTGGGAACTCCCGGGGTCTACCTGGAGTCTCCAGGCAATGTCTTGTTTTGCCAGGTCTCTGGGTGACTTTTTTCTTCCTCTGGGCAGGGGGCGGCATTTGGCCACACCTACTGTCCGCCCACTTTCCCCCTGCTCCCCACCCAGTTCCTGTAGACTAAAGGCTGCCTGTGCATAGCACCACCCACACACCAATAACCTCCCCCTCTTCACAAAGCCACTCCATCAAGATAAGGAGAGCTCTGTGTAAGCTACCTTGGGAAGTTCCCATGTGTAAATTGCAATATTTTGCACTAATCAACTATTTTGACTATTTTGCATATACTGGTATGAGTTTTAAGGTTAAAAACTACTAATATACATTAAACGGATATATCAGAGTGATGGGAGTTATAAAGGGCCCCTGTACACCATGAAGATTCCATTAAAAAAATCAGCCGTTTTCAGCTACAGTAGTCATTTACAACATTAACTCCATCTGCGCTGGATTTGTGATCCTTCTCATGTTATTTTAATGGACTAATTTGCTTTTCATAAAAAAGTGAACCCAAACTTTAAAATGCTGGTGTATATGATTTCTTGTGATTATTGTTGCAAATACTTTGTGTCCTGACCCATGGTACAACTACTGTGTGGAGTACATCGGTAAGGCGGTGCTTTTGTAGCTGCTCATTTTTCAAAAGGTTAATGGTACCTGATAAGAAACAATGTATATTAGCCATGCCCGACTGATTAAAAATGATATTGTTTCAAGAACCTGTTACTAGTTGGTACTTGCTTGATAACGGAACTCCCGCTCCCACTGCCTTTATTCCTCTAATGTTATTCATATGTATACGTAAAGGTTGCAACTGCACCATGAAGGCGGCTGGTAACATGACACCTTCCCCATTTTCATAAATTATTTGACAAGGAATCTATTTTTCTCCTTCAAGGAACTTAAACGGCCCCACCCCTACCGTGAAGAACACCTTTGCCGTCATTACTCAGCAGCTGACTGCGATAGATTTCCGATGGTGCGACATTTGCCCCGTGGTGCCCACATGCTGTTGTGATGTCATACGCCTATGTGCTTCTCCCCACCCTACACAGATTCCTTCCAAATGGTTTATAAATTATCAAGAATGTTAACCTGTTAATCACACGCTAGCGGTTCCTACTAATGTATCATATATAGGTGTGTAGTAGGTATATGATCAAACTAAAATATCCAATTGTTAGATTTTTTTCACACAAACTTGTAGGTTCTTTAATTACACATTACCTTTTTGCTCAAACTAAAGCCTAACATCACCTATTCATGATAAATAGAGGGGACTTAAGGTGAGGGGAAAGATCTGTTTAGCTTAATGTATTAGAATGATGGCACAGTTACTACCAGCAAAGTTTTAGATTTCAGATGTATTATTTTATGTATTAAACATTATATAATGTTTCGGTGTGTTGCATTTCATCAAGTGCGTGTGCTAGACAGCAAGGAAGGAATACATTTCTAAGAGTAGTAAAAAGACCTAGGCTAACTAGGACGCAGACCCTCTGCCGCAAAGCCAGAGACTGGTCACCCTATTGGGCAATAAGGCTCCCCGAGACGCTGTTGCAGAATGGGTAAAATACAAGGGGGATCTCTAATCCCAGCCAATTTACACTAAGGAGGTCTGAGTTTAGCCTACCTAAATAGCAGCTTGCACATGACTATGTACATCTTTCCGAGGCAGAACACTGGGATATGATGTCATACCAGGTGCTCATTAGACATAATGCAATCGCCGAAGGTAGGTCCTGAGTGGCTGCAAGTGGTGCTCCCCGAGTGAGGCCAAGGACAGTGCCCACATGAAATCCATCATACCCATAATTATATTCGGTTTGTACCTGGCAGTGATTAGGTCCAGCTCTACACGTATTATGTATGAAACAACAATAACAGCAACAACACAACTATCCTCCTGGCTCCAGACATGGAGTAGAGTCAACTACCATATCCAAAGCACTCATCATCCCTGTAAATTGTAGCATGGCACCCTAGAGAGACATTTCTTCCTTCCACTATTACAACTGAGGTATGCAGAACACTTGTAACATTTTTTAAATAACGATCTTAAATATATGTATTTCCACTGAAAAAAAGTAAGAACAGGAGTGATAACAGACGGGAACATTGGAAAAGTATTTTTTTCTTTTTATTAGTAAATGATTTATTAGGTTAGAGGACCAATCTGCGCTTCACTGCACAGCACGGAGCTGAATGAATCTGATGGAATATTGACTGGTGGAAATCTAAAAATATTTTTCTTTATTTTCAGAAAAATTCACATTTTTTTTTCTCAATCACGCACACAAAAGAAAAACAACTAAAACAATAGAGAATACTTAGTATCAAAATCTCAGCTATAATGTGCATTAGAACAAAAATTTAAGTTGTGTTAATTTTCTACAAATATAGAATATGAAATCTCTCAGTGTCCTAGAAAAGGGCAGACAAATCTGAGTATTATACTTGAGATATAATAATAATAATTTAATTGTTAAATTGTTCCATTCCCATGCTGAGCAGATATATAGAAAATTGGCCATCCACAATAAATTTTAAAGAGAATATACATTTCTAAGCATTAGGTCTACAACATCTCGGGATCAAAACATAGAATATTTCACCATTTGCATGCATTACGTAAAATGTCATATATATATATATATGTTGCTTGGGACTTAAATGTGTCACCATTAAATTCAATAGTTAGTCTTCCTTCCTGCCAGAAACATGCTTTTACACCATAACATATTTTTACCGATAAGCACAAAACTGTATTATACTTTGGGGTCAATTTATCAAAAGCTTCTTATTTATCTCACTTTAGAGTAAAATGACTTCTTCATATGCTATTCAGTGGGCTTTCCTCATAAAACATTGATAAATTTCAGACATTTTGATGAATTAACCTTAAAGGATAACAAAGAATGATGTCTTAATTCTCTCATATAAGATAAACCCCTTATGATGAATAGACCCTGTTACATAGCAAAAATCAAGGTAGAATATTATACATACATCCGATATGGCATACTGCAGACTTCCTATACGTTTCAGGTCATAAAGTCCTATGAAACGTATTCGTGAATAAACATTTTGACAAGATGTGATGAGTGTACATCGTATATTTTATACTATAGACACATATACACATACTTAGCGAAACAAACATACATATTTAAAGGCTGAAGCTAGTCTGAAGAAGAAAAACATATTCTCATTCTTTTTTTCTTTTTACATAATTTGATATCAAAAGCTATGCCTATGGAAATCTAGGCAAGAATAATGGTATACAATAGTATATTGAGCAACTGTATTTTTATGACTACTAAATACAATTTCAGAAATACCAAAAATATATAAATATATATTATATTAAATAATATAAAAAATTGTGTATTTTATTTCCTTTAAACCAGCACATTTTGCATTCGGTGTTAGAATAAACATTTCAGTAGATTAATTTCTCACAACTACTGTTGAAAGCAGTGTATAGGTTTTTTTTTTGGTTTTTTTAATCAAAACATATTCTAATTTATTGAAATCTTTACCATGCCTCCTTCTTAGATATCCTAGAGCTACATAAACCAAAGTGACAGATCACTGCTCAGATAGCAGCCACGTTCCGCCCCCCAAATGTTGCCTTTTTGCTGTTCTTGAGTATCCGAATTTCAGTCAATGCTAAATCAGGTCTGACATGTACCCCTAAGAAACAAACTTGTAACTTGTGCCTTCAAAACAAGCCTTAAATAAATAGGACACATTGTGTGCACCCAGGCTAACATTCAACATATGCTTTAGATTCCAGATGCTACGACGGAGCGAGGATAGCCCCTGGACTAGTCTGGGAATTGGTAGCGC
Source organism: Spea bombifrons (assembly GCF_027358695.1). NCBI lineage: Eukaryota > Metazoa > Chordata > Amphibia > Anura > Pelobatidae > Spea > Spea bombifrons. Next base: position 7,934,943 of record NC_071093.1, on the reverse strand, counting down.
TGGTGCTTACACCATTCATGCTGCTCTGTGTTCTCTGGCTATATAAAGACTATGCTCGTTTCACAATGCTAGGGTATAATTATCAACCTTGGATTTTAATTGCATTATTAGTTCATGTTAGCCCTAAAAGAGAAATTAGTCTCTCTAATGCTCACATATACTTGAGTGTGGACGATATAAAAACCGACGTGTTCATCTCTGTGTTTGTATACAAGAACCGTCCACATATGTTCACCACTATAAAAGTGTGTGTGTGCATATATTCCTATAAGTGTTTTTGAAATGAACTAAATGCAGCAGTTAGAACATCGTTGCTAGTATTGCTGAATATCCAAACCATTCCCAAAAACTTCCTTTACAGGGACGGTTTAATATGCATTATTCTTTGGTGAGGAAAAGTACTTTATGAGAAGTTTAACATCTTAAAAAAAAATTAAAATAACCTTAGCAGTCAATGAGTGGCATGCACTCGCTCCCAATTAAATCAATAAGAGCACTTTCCGCTTACTCGCGCCGGTATTCTTGTTAGACATTCGAAGAGCCAGTGTTGGAGCTGACTGGTGGTAAGAACATCACGTGCCATGAGATTTGTGTAGCCAAACACATCGCCTGCAGGGGAAATGACTGGGATGGGCAATGCATAAGGGGGGGATCTGCAGGTGTTCTGGGAACAGAGTTGCAAGCAGGGTGACCAAGTAGTAGTAGCGGTAGCAAGATGCTGAAAAGCTCCTTGCACAAGGTAAGAGGGAGAGGGTGCTGGAGAGCTGTACTGTAGATAGGAGAGGGGGAGGGGAAGAGAAGGCAAGGAGTACAGTAAAAAAAAAAAAGAGGTTAGAGGTAGAGAAAATGAAGAGAAAGGTTAGAGAAGGAGTGGAAGGGGGAGGAGAAGGTGAGAGTGAGGGTGAGTATGCATATGTAAGTATCAGTGTATAATGTTAGAGTGAGTGTATGGTGAAAGCATGCAGTGTGAGCGTATGCTGTTAAGTGTGTGTCAGAGTATGATGAGGTGGTAAGCCTAGGGTTTGTGGCCCTTGGGATAAGGAGAGGAGAGAAGTGGTAGTATGCGTGTATGTTATTTACAGGGGATACCTAAGAAATACTGCACCCTGGCGCCACTAACCTAGACTCACCCAGGTGACATCGTGTAAATTTAAAAGACACTATTATATGCAATAAAGTGCACATGATAGCTGGAGTGTCCCTTTAAATAGGGGGGTTACTTCTGAATACAGGTAACATTTTAGTCGATATGACGAGCAAAAGAGATACCGATGTCTAACCTCATATTAGCGTATTTATAGGAATTTATCTAGGATTAAACTGATACTTATGATAAATGCATACAGTGCATGTTTGCGTGTCCTGCTGCCCTTATGGAATTCACCAAAGCCTGGATTTTATTCTTCATTTAGCAAACTGGTCATCCTGACTGAACAGTTTTGGGACCAGGTTATGAGTTGACTTGGATTAATGATTAATTGACTGATTTTTAGAAAACACTATGTTCTGCAACACCAAAATTGCAAATGACACTACGGACACCCACAGTATAATTAACCAAAATTATCTACCCAAGTTTGTACCTTAGAAAATAAATTATTTTATTTAGGGTAATCCCTATATATTAGAGTATTATCTGAATATAAGAAAAATTCTTATTGCTAAAGGATTTCTAGCTAAAATCTTGTTAGCATTACACATAAAAAAACTTCCAATACACCTATTCTTTTTACAGAACCTCAAGCAATTAAGAGAAATTTGACAGAACCTACATGCGTATAAGCGTTCCTCTATCCAGTTCGTATTTGAATTTTAAGAGGTGACACTGACATGCAATTACTTTTGTTTTGAACATTGTTCTTACATGCAGCTTGCAAGAGATATGGCAAGTGTAAAAAGTGATGAATGTAAATGCGTATTATATATATTTATTCAATGCACTCAAGCATTTAAACTGAGTTAGGGTTTATTTATCGTGAAATATGTATCTGAGAATAGATGACGTATAATAGCTTGTGCTAAGGTAAGCCTCCAGTCAGTAATGCCCCTAAGTGGGGCAAATTTTGAATGCTGACCTGTTCTCATACTCCTAGGGGAAGCATGTCAGATATATATAGACGAATATATTTTGGTAATGTATCCTCTTAAGTTAAGTGAGGAATAAAGATGACATTTAATTTAAAATGGCATAACACAGATACGCAGTGTAAATGAAAGCAAATGTATTTTTGGGTTATTGTCCTGTTCTCTCGCTAGGTGGTGCTATAGTGATAGGGCAACATCACTCAAAGTCTACAGGATGCTGGATAACAATATAAAAGATATTGCAAAAAACAAAAATTCATCTCAAGGCTAACCTTCAACTAAAATACGCATCTGTTTTTATGTACATCAAGTCAGACTGGACCTAAAAATACTACGAAGGAAAAAGTACTACTACATTGGGAAAAAGTAAATTAACATTAGTTAATGGTGTTGGAAATAACACCATCATTTTCACATCTTCACCAACGTGTGTATTTAGTGGGAGTTTAGGCACAGTAAAGATTCCATTCCAAAGCACCAGGTTCTACTGTTATGTCCCTTCGAGACTCTCAGCACGCACATTACCTAACCTAATGTACAGCATGTATTCAGTTTTTTTAATCATAGCAATATGTGAGCGCAAGGTACCTTAGTATCATGAATTAGAACAGCGGAGAAGCACACATTGGTCTTTATCCAGTATACTTATGGCTGTAACTACCATGGGACAAGAGTGGCAATGTCTATGTGCCCTTTTCCACTTCCAGGAGCAGGTGTGACATTAGTATGAAGAAGGACCTTGTTGGCGCTTGTTGGTAGCCATTTGGTATATGAGTTGACATGACATAGTAAAAAAGTAAAGTAGGTAAGTAGATAATGCTGGGGCTTCCTTTAAAAGTGTTCTTTGATCGTAAATGTTCCAATTATCAACGACTTCAGTTGGCTTTATCTGAAGTATCGCAGACATTTCATGTCCAAGAAAATGGGCAAATGGTACCTACGTAGGTTACTATGTGTTGTGAAAATTACATAGAAAAGCATCTATAACCCTAGACAGCCACGTGTTTAAGGGGATTTCTTTTCATATTTCATTGTGACGTGTTCCCTGTACAGAACCCTTCTTCCTGCGTTTGTGTGCTAATCTCAAACTCTCGGGATACAATGGCTTGTTATTCTTATTTTCTCAGTACAGATTTTCTTCCGTAATGTCTGCTCCTTGACCGATCCCAGAGAAAGGCTAGTGAGGGAGGGGTTAGATAAACTTATTTATGAAACGTTGAACAATTTTCATGGTAAAATGAAGGATCTATCCATCTGTTCTAAGGAGATTTTAATGTGGTCATCGGTTATCTTCAAGGATACTGCTTTAAGAGCATGAGAAACAGTGGATCATAGCTTTAAGCACAACAGAAAAAAGAGGTCTGTTTCACGTACGATATAGCCAAGTGAATCGAACGTAGTCAAATCCTGAAAATATATTATACACAGAAAGTATGGTACCCTAAGCTGATTTCACATAATAAGGAAGTGCAATTATTGTGTTACAACAAGGGGGGTTGGAACATTCAGCCTTGGGTGGCAATTCCAGCCACAAAACACATTTGGAAGACAACACACTCAGTGTGTACCATCCCGTATTACCCAAAGGACATATAAGTCAAAATTGAAAATATTTGGCTGTAGCAGAAGGCATTTTGTTCCCAGAAGGGCTAGAAAACCGTAATAAAATTAGTGTTTGAAGGCAACAGTGAAGCATGGTGGATGTTCCTTGCAAGTTTGGGGCTGCATTTCTGCAAACGGAGTTGGGAATTTTATCAGAATTAATGATCTGTTCAATGATGAGGTGTACAGGCAGATACTTCTATATCATGCAATACCATAGGGAGGCATCTGATTGGCCCAAGGTTTATTCTGCTGCATAACGACCTCAAACATACAGCCTAAGTAATTAAGAAGGATCTTCAGCGTAAAGAAGAAAAAAGAGTCCCGGGAATGATGGTATGACCCTCACTGAGCCGTGATCGCAACATTATCGAGTCTGTCCGGGACTACATGAAGACAAAAAAAGCAACTGAGGCTGCCTACATCTGCAGAATGTTTAGTGTCCAATATGTTTAGAACAACCTACCTGCCTAGTTCCTTAAAAAACTGTGTGCCAATGTACCCAGAAGATGTTATGCTGTTTTGAAGTAAAAGGGTGGTCATACCAAACATTGATTTGATTTAGATTTTTGCTGTTCACTCAATTTGCATTTTGTTAAATGATAAAATAAATTATTAATAAGTCTATTTTTTAAAGCATTGTTACTTTACAGCATTTTTTCACACCTGCCTTTTTTGCACAGTACTAATATATACATACACATACACACACACACACACACACACACACACACACATCTAATCATATGCTTTGGGGTTGAGTAATGCTCACATTCAGCAGACAGGCATTGTTTTTGCTCCACTAAACTTCTAAACATTGAGAATTCCCTCTCTGGCAGAAGAAACAATGTATCCATGGAGATCTGACTCAGTCAGCTAAAAAGATCCCTACTGAGCTGCACACATACAAAAAGTCAGAAACTGGATTTCGTAGCTAGGTTTTGCCTAAATTGAAAAGATAGCCCTTTTTTTGAAATTATGCATAAATACACATTTTAGACGACTTGTTTGCATGGTTAACACAAAAAGACGTACAAACATAGGACTTACCGTCATAGTAGACAATAGCTCCCACAAGCTTGTCTTTCTGCAGCATTGGGAAGAGTTCCAATGCTTTGGATTTGCTCAGGACGTAGCTGCTTTTCAGGCACTGACTTCCGGCTACAAGATCATAAGCCTTAATTCCAACCCAATAGTAAGGCAACTGCCACCATCTACAAAATAAAACATAATAATAACATTTGCCAAAATGATGATGCCACCTTGACTGCACCCAATTACATAATCCTAACCTACTCATATATAATCCTAACCTACTCATATATAATCCTAACCTACTCATATATATATATAATCCTAACCTACTCATATATAAAAACCAATAGGAAGGAATATATCTCAGATGCATATACTTTTTATTAATTATCCATGGGTTCTTTGCACTCCATTTTGGGTAGTTTTGTCACCTTAATTACCTGTGGGGCAATTATCATGCGATTTTAAATTTTCTCTATTTTAATACATTTATACTTAATGTTGGACAATACATAAACATGGTACTAAACTAAACCCATAACTGTCTTTGAAGAAATAGTACATAACTAGGCACATGAAAAAGGAGAATCATGAACGGTCATGAACACTTCTTTCTAACCCTGTTTTCATCGTATACCATCGTGCACGTGAACCAATCAATGTATAAGCCTTTCTTACCAATTCAGCTATCCTTATGAACAAGCCACTTGGGTTACCATGAAAATGTTCATTCTTCCACTTTAACAATACGGTGAACAATACAGTACGAGTTGGCCCTAAATCAGCATGCTTAGTGTGGCAATGTTATGGTATTCATCTCTTTTGGCAATAAGAATAAGGTGTTTAGTGACCCCATCATGGGTTGTCAGAAGGGAGAAACCAGACATTAGGAAGAACTTAACACAAACACCTTGATATTTCTACATTATGTACCTTACTATTCACGGACCTGGTATTAGATGCCTCCAAATAATTTGTTGATATGCAGAAACAAGAAAATTTAAAAAAGTCTTACCTGTAAACTGGCAGCATTATGGGTAAAGGAGCAGATAAATGTGGAGCAATCTCAAGGAGATTGGCGCGCTCGTGTAGAGCTTCTTTAACCATTCTGTACTGTAGAAAGAAGACATTTAGTCAATGGGGTAGTACCAGATTTCCATACTGTATGCGATCCAAATGACATCAGAGATATAGGTTCTTTGAATACACACCCACTCAATAAGCATGTTTTTCCCACTATAACAATATACAATCTACAGCACTACCTCTCCCTTTCTTCATACCTTCTGTTTCTCTATACCCCATTACCTCTTGATTGTAAGCTTTCGAGCCAGGCCCGCTTTACCTAATGTATCGGTTTGTCTCAGGCTGTCAATTCTAGTTGAATATATATATATATATATATATATATATATATAATTGAATATATGAATATCGGCTGCAATCTGTAATGAAACACATTTTTCCTGTGGCATTGGGGAATATTTTTTCTGTTACACTTATGATTTTGAGCACTTCCTGGGCAGAGAGTTGCAGTGTCACACAAACTGGGATGAAAGCAAAGTAAAACATGAATAAAAAAAAAAAAAAAAAAAAACACTGTCCCAGACTCCCCCATAACAGCTGTTAATCTCTCGGGGAATAGGGACATTTGTCACTGTGTCAAAAGGAGTAAGTACTTATAAGCATCATAGATAATACAAAGCTGCGGGTCTTGTGAGTCAGTTCTGGCCATCAGCTCTGCCGGAAAAACACTGCTATCCAAGTTAAAGTGATTCATAAAACACACAGCCTTTGGCTAGCATGCAGATACAGCAAGCTCAATGGTGAGTTGCAACATCAATTTGTCTTGTCAATAATACAATAAAAAAAAAAGATTTAAGACTAAAGGACGTTAAATGTGCTGTTGTGTCTCACACCTAAAGACTTTAACCCTGTTCATCACACTGAAAAATAGAATTTTGTATTCAAATTCATATTTGAACCGATGTTCAATCTTTTAGTCCATATCCATCATAAAGTAGATTCACAAAAGGCAGAAAGCCCTGACTTTGTGTATACAGCATGGGGGAGAACAGAGACAGGGAACATGACAGAACCACTGAGATATGTCAAAGGATTTAAGAAGCCACATAGGGGTAGAATTTCCAGAAGAAGAAAAAAATATCTACAATAAACAGGTTGGATCCTTAAAAAAAAATCTAAATATTACTTTAGAGAATATAAAATTTATATACCGTCAATTATAAGAGCCAATATTAGTTTATCACACTTCCCAAAAAAAATTTGAACACTTTTAAACAAATATTATCCTAGTTTGACGGGGTACAGGATTTTTTTTAATTTTTTTCCCAATGGAGTCAGACTGGGGATGAAAAGCAAAGATGCCAACTTAAGGACAGCCTATCTTCAATGATATACTTGCACCCACATGGCTGAGGCTCCATATTATGTAACAATTACATTAATTCAATTATATTTATTTTTTTTAAAAGGGCAAATATCCAAATTGTAATCTAGGCAAACCTGCACTGTAATAGATATTTTTCTATTATTTAAAGAAAAGAAAAAAAAAAAAAACACATAACAGTAGCAGACATGAATATAAAAGTAAATAAGAAATATTTTGCCCTGTGATAATACGAGACTTCTTGCCAACTTAATTTTACTTTATAATTGCGTAAATTATATTATGTACTCAATTTATTGCACGTTTGTGTACTGCCGTTTTGGGATGTTTAGGCCATTAACTGCACCCCTCCTCATGACATGACTCTGAGATGTAATATTGGAGCTCAGCACGTAGTTTCTCAGAGCACACTATGCGAGTCAGGGGACTGGTAATCGTAAGGTAAGGGTGGAAATTGTGTTTTGGAGTTTTTTTTTTTTTTTTTTAAATGAATAAAATAAATACAAGCTGGTCACGCCGTTAAGTGGTCGTCACGGAGTACGGAGGATATGATAAGTTGTGTGTCACCCACTTCTAGACCAGAACCCACTATGAACCCACTGACCTACTGCTGGTTTATGACACTATGTGACAAATAAACATCTGTATTAGTCACAAGCCTGTGGTTTTACTTAACTGAAAGGAATTAGAGGAAAGTCACCGAAACCATAAAAAAGCTGCAAGTAGGTAATTTATCGTTTCTAAAACATAGTTCTCTTTTTATGATCTTCATATTTCTGGACATGTGTAACCGTTACTGGTAACTGTACTTAGTTTCAATTTGAACTGAAAGCCATGATCAAAGCATTTGTTCAGGATGAAAACCCAAATTAAATCCCTGCCAATTGTCTCCTCGATTTATTGTTATCTTATAACAAAGAACAAGTGTAACAGTGTGTCGCAGGGCAGGTCTTTATAGAAAGCAGGAACAGTGTTCCTTATTTATAAAATCAGTTGGCGGTATCACGCTGAAAATGTGTGACGGCTCTTCTTATAAAAACAATTTTATACGTACCGACAACTAAACTGCGACTTCATATAGCTCAATATTCCAACTTACCGACTCAACCATGCATTAGGAAGGGCGGACCGCAAAGAGTTTCTCCTGTTAAGAAGGGCCGAGCTGGCCCTGTATAAAGAATAATGTACGTGGGGAGTGTTTCTGAAAAGCTTACATTTAGCTATATTCCATGCAGGGCTAACTGTTTTGCAGAAGAAGGCTCTTCATAAGGCATTGTAAAGTCAGTGAGCAGAAATGTTCTACTCCCCAGCAAACTCAAGGTTTAGTAAATCCACCCTAAAAAGGTGTATATACATAATGCCAAAATGCATATATAGGGGCTTTATTTTAATTTCATACAATGTTAGTCTCCAAGGGGGTGTCCCACGAAAGAAGGTGCCAATACCATATTCATGGACAAGTGACTATATTAAAAAGTGTATCAAGGGTAAGAGAAGGGTTATGGCCAAGTACAGCCAACATTGTAGTTTTTCACCGCAACAATGGCAGGACAATGACCACACAATGGGTCGTTCTGCCTGATACTGCAACATAAGCCATTCATCTTAATAGTAACCATATGTGTGCATATTTATGAATAATTACACTACAAACCTGTTCAATGTCCAACTTCATGATAGCTTTTTGTAGGTATCTAACACCACCATGAATCAGTTTTGTGCTTCTGCTGCTGGTGCCAGAGGAGAAATCATCTTTTTCAACAAGGGCTGTTTTCAGTCCTACAAAGTAACACGAGCACTGTTAAAACGTAATTGAAACACTGATTTAGAGGTTAAAAGAAATATGCAATACATAAAACTTTTTATATTCAAATTATGAATTATTGATTTAAAATAAGTGTTATTTTTTTTAGAATTTCTTTTGCCTATTTCTTTTTTGGAAAAACAAAAGCAAAAAAAGAAAATAAACAAACAGCTTTACGAAGTTGATAAAAGTAGAATTCTCACCCCATGTCAATATATGTCAGCTAATGGGCTCAGCTTACTGCTGGCAACGGTCTGACCAATGTGGCTTTCAGCCAACAGGAACTTCAAAGTCAATGCCTGCTCTTAACAGGAATGTTTTGTATTTTCTCTTGCTCGCAACTGTTGTTTCTATCATGTGTTGTTTGTTACCAAAAAAATTAAAACAAGTACCGGTATTTTTGTTTTAACCTTCCACACTACCACCATTCTAAATGTTATCAAAAGGGAAAATTAATGGAAGTTACTCCCTAATCCTGAAGATAATAACAATAATAATTATTAGACATTTTTATTCCAATTTTGCTTAAATCGACGTGGGAGAGGAAGCCATGTATGTTAGCTGAACACCGCGACTAGCTGTCACTACTGCTACTGATTTCAACAGGAGTGCTTCAGCCCATGGGCAGGACGCATACGTACGTATGCTTCCTACCTCCAGAGGCAGTCAGAGGGAGGAGGAAAAGAAATAGTAGTCTTATTTTCTAACTTAGATAACTAAAGAATGCATGCTTCGATTTGCCTGTATTAAAATACATTGGAGTTCGTGTGACATGAATTCCAATGTCCATTTTATATGAAACCAGGAGTGGAGCGGTCCTTTAAAATCATATGATCGTATTGTGCTCTCATCATATTTCTACATGTATAAAGGTAAAATGTAGAAATATGAGATATATTTACACACACACCCACTGTATATTTTCCTGTTCTATCAGCTACATTTTATTGCCATAACAAAAGATTAAAAAAAAGCAGAAGAAAAAAAATACACAATAGAAAACAAGGCATGAGGGGGCCAATACAGTATGTTAATTTTGCAGCTGCTTCCCATATAACTGAATACAAATTCTTCAGCCCTCTTAATGAACTAGCAGTGCCCTTTCACTTTGCTTAGTCATGGACCATAAGCAGGAATAAATCAGTCATTTTGCATCAAGAAATGTTTACAGACCCGGAAAGTAAATCATTAAGAAGTGTAAGTTTTTGCAATTTTGGCGCATAGTCGGTTGTGCAAGACAATAGATTTCACAAAGAATTAACCCTTTCAGGAACAAATAGGGTACTAAAAGGGCAAAGCAAGACCCTGGTCCTTCTTAAACATAGGTTTAAGTGATAATATGTAGCTACATACTTACCGGAATACATCTAAAGAATAATTACAAGTTAAGGGTTTAAACTTACCTCTAGTTACTGCATCCAGGGCACATCCGCATCCAGTTGCCCCTCCACCTATGACCAACACATCAAACTCTTTGGTGTTTTCTAGAGTCAATAGCTGGGCCTCTCTCGATGGGAGCTCATTCTGGGTAGCATGCTTTACTGGTTCCGCAGCTTCCACATATGTAATATTTGCCTGGAAAAAATAGGTCACTGTTAGAAGTCACTTAAATCCAAAGCCAGAGTAGAGTATTTTCTTACTTTTGGTATTGAGCATTCCCAAATTACTAGGTATATACATCCCAGTTTACATCCCCAGGATTTCCCATTTTGGGCCATAGCACACTTTTAAAAAGCCCTTCATTTGAACGTACCCGGAAACACACTCACCCCTTCGTAATCAGAGTTTTCTAAATCAAAATCCAGATATTAAAGTCTTCTGGTCATTCTGAACGCTTCTTGAGTATTATTCACCAAAGAGAGAGTTTGGATGAAAGTTTCAACTCACTAACATAGCTATGTATTATGAAGGGCCAACTCTAATCATACCGGAGAACTTCTCAAGTAAGGCTACCTGGGGAGTGGCTTTTGGGAGGGCAGGCCTAACCTTTTGTGGAGGGGGTGATTAGCAATAGACTGTCTTAAATGGAAGAGGCGTAAAAACCATGGGAATTGAACATTGCTCCCCCTGCCCAGGGGAAAAAAATAATCTGACCCAGACAGCCAAGGAAGCAGAGTTTCACCCAGAGACCCCAGAGCAAACCCAGAGACTTCCCAAGCATAATGCAGGACAAGTTTAGCTATAATTACAGGAAAAGCACACTGGGTTTGGTCCTTCTTAAGAGAAACAAAACTTTTGGTGGGATTGGTCCTTTATAAATGCATAGTTAATTCAAAGAATCAAAATGCTCCTTCAGTCTTGGATGTTCTAATAGCTTGGGGTCCCACTTACATCAAACCAGCTCAAGGAACAGTGCCTGATGACTGTACCTTTTCTAAACATTATTCTCATTTAAGATGGTGACATATTTTCCGGCACCATAGTTTGTCCATACCTAATGAACATATAATTATGTTCTGTCCTGTTAGGGTGATGATGATCTGACACCTACTTAGCCAACTGCTTTTTACTGTCTGAAGCTGCATCGCCATAGTGGGATTTAACTTCACACATTAATAGCTATGGAGCATGATAGATCTACCTTTTGTAAAAGCGACACTGCACAGACAAACCACTCATGTGACTGTAAATTGAAAGTGACAAGAGAATCAGCCAAGCCAGGATATTTTTTTAGCTTTTGTTTTTAAACATTTTTATCTATTGGATTAGATGCACTGGTATTAAATTATTCAAGGGTCTACCATGTTGGTCAATGCACTAACACTCCGGAATACAGTAAGCACATAACCATGGATAGTAATCTCCAGGGACCATCCATGGCTGCAGCGATACCTAGACTACAGAAACAGTTATACGTAAATGATGTGTCCGTAACCTGGTTTCTCTTCACTTTGCATTGAGCATCTCTTTTCCACGCTGCTGATGTGAACCATGCTGACCCAACAACACTCCTACCCCATCATTAAATAATTTATTTTCCAGGGTCAGAAGAGGATATGCAATGGTCAAAGAGATACCATGTCTCATTTTAAGGGCAGGATGATTTTCCACATCGCGCAGATGATGCCAATATCTGGTTTGGCCCGGCTCGTAGAGAGCAGTGAAGGACGATTGGGAGCTGAGACGTTTAAAGCAGATCTGTCACCTTTCCCAAATAATTCATTTCACAGTTCTACACACTAACTAAACCCATGTAACATTGTCTATAGAATAAAATAAGATATGTGTATTAAAAAATAAATAAATAAATACAATTGTGTATACCATGGGGCTTGTCAGGGACAGTAGATGGTCCCTTTAATGTATGAAATGCTTTAAATAACCACAAGTACATTTTACCTTCTGGCTAGTTCCAGACATTAATTTATCTTTATACTGATTCTGCAGTATCGCCCCTTACCCACAGACGTATCCACAGTGAATAAAAAAAAATACAATGTTTCATATAAACCCTGTTAATGCAATTTTGTAAATTAAGAAATATGTTTGTAGACATTTGTATAGCTCCTGGTGAGAAGGTTGTGATTAGGTCCACCTCCAGAGCACAATCCAAAATCTGAAATCCCTTAAATACAGTACAATATATTATATTCTATCTCAGTATAGCTGAAAATATTACGCCCATATGTCTTTTGATCTATGCATTTGCTAACACACGGCATGAATCAATTCACCTGCTCTTTCAGGAGCTTCTCTCACATTCAAAGCTTAAACTCTTGTCAGGAGCGCATTCTCTTTTTAACCGTATGGCAATAAATCCTATACTCTTTGGCAAATCACAAATCACATTCTAACTGTGGAAAGCTGGTGTGGGGGGGGCATTTAATTGCTCTTAATTTGTACATTTGATGAAACAGAATCTTGATAAATTATTTTCCTACATTAAAAGACCAAGTGTATGGTTAATGAAAAATATATTTCTTTAAGAGGAGAAGAGAGAAGACTTACAGGAAGAAAACAAAAAAGGACCAATATTGCATCAATATTTAAAAACACGCCTCTCTCCCTGCCATGTTTAAAAAGGTTTACGTTACAGCGACAATTATGGTTAATTAATGCATAACTTAGTAGTCAAAGCCAAAATCTACAAAAGTGAACTTAGGAAAGCAAATGTTTGATAAACCTACATTAAAGATTTCCTAATCTCGGAGAAACATTTTATTCACTTTGCATGCAACCCTCATTTTAAATGATTAGATCAATTTTCCCCGAGCTTGTAGCCCCATTAGAATTGCAAATTTAACAGCGTTCCTAGACATTTGCAACTTATGGTGTAACAGCAAACAAGATCTAATAATTAGTGTCTATTTCTGAAAGAAGTGCATATTTAAAGACTACAGGCAATTAACAAGCAGGTTGTCCTGTAATCATGTACAGTATTAATTTGAGTGCGGCGCTGAATTTCATGCAAATGACTCTCTTAAACAGCGAGTGCTTTCGTTCTTGCAGGCAATATGATATCCCGTTAATGGAAGAGTTAATATAGGCAGTCATTTTAATTTATTTATTAGCACCTCTTTATTCACTAATTCCGTTCATTCGGCACACGATGTGAAATATATTCTCCTCTGTTTAAAATAATTTCCATGCTGTTCAAAAGAAAAGGCCTTAAATCATGTTGGGAGGATAAGGGCATATTAATTCACAGCCTTTATACATATTGGGGGTACGACGCTGTTGGATTTTGGAAATAAATCAAATAATATAAACATTTTTCTAAATATCTAAACTTTTGCTTTTTTTCTCCATTTTAAATCTCTTCCTTTGATGTACCTCGCACTAATAATTTAGCCTAAATAAAAAAAAAAATTGTGTAATGAGAGGCAAAGACATTATTTAACAGGACAATAGAATCAAAATAGTTATTGCACATTGAAGCGCATCCTAACATAGTCAAATTGGTTTTTCCATCAATATAGATTTTATAATATTATTTTATTACAAACTGGCAGCATTGAACCGCAATCACATGGCTACAAAAACACACATAGGGATATTGCAATAATATAGTTTTAGAACTGATAGTGAACTTTCTGCATAGCTTTTATTTAATAATATTACTGAGAACAATTTTGAAAACGTCATTTTCTGTAACACGTTTTCACAAAATACTATTTTGGTAAGAGTTGTATAATGGCTTTTTGTTTAAGTCTTGTCTCAATCTACTAAACAAACATATCACACTGCACTGCGGTAAACAAGTGAATGCCTCGGTTGTAATCGCCCAGAGAGACACTTCTGACCAATTATGATCTATGAGAAAAGGGACTTCATTAGCATAAACGGGACTTCATTAGCATTGCCACAAAGAATCTTCAGTGTGCTGTCTGACATTTTAAAACTTTGTAGCTTATTTTAGGACTGGCAGATAAATCAGGACTGGCGCAGGCTTATAGTAATATAGCAATTACACTGAAATGTATTATAACTGGTAAAGAGTTATATATCATACACACATATATACCATGTGTGGGTTTTTTTACGTTAATCTATTATAATGAAGGTAGTGCCTAAGCTTTAATGAATAATGTAAAGTGAGGGTTTATATCTTTCAGTGATGTTACATCTGCTACGGAACAGCAAATAAATTCAGCACTTAATAAAGAAGTGCTAATCTTCAGCTTCTCAATTGCAGCCAATGATTAAAGGCTTACATCGGGTGAGCAGATAAATTCCCCTCCAAGACCGTCTCCCATTCACAAAGAAATCTCGCAGCATGAAGAGAGTTTCATGGAATCTTGAAAGAGATCCATGCGATGTCCCCAGATGCTTAGCATAATCTGGGTTCTCCCAACGCAAGAACAGAATACTGCGAATCTCAACCATTCTTTGAAGCTTTTCACATGAACCTGATTTCTACCACATAGGAAGACATAATTGCTAAGAGTATATTCAGGAATAAGAAATAATTGAAGTGCTTCATTTTTCTTATCCAGAATTAAGCACCTTGTAAAACTCAACAAAAGAGTCTTTTCACTGATGAACCAACATGCCAGATTAGCCAATTATAACACCTAATTAAAAGAACTTAATCATCTTGCAATTGTAAAAGCACTTAACACAGCATTAGCCTGAGTAAATCCCAGTATGATTTCCACAGCAGAACTTCTGTCATTTGATTAAAACAAACTACTTCATTATGGACCTGATCTTGATGCAATAACGCAAGTGGCACTTTCTATGATGACACAAGTAGATTTCTCTTCCTTATAATTAGATGACAACAATTAACCAAAAAGAAAGGGAAATACAATATTTATAAAAGAGGATGGTCAGTCAAAATGGCTAATTAGTCCAGACTGCTAAGGAAGTTAATTGTGCTGATGCCTTGGGTCACCCTTAAAGAAGAAGTCTGGGGGGAGGGAAACATATTTATCTCCTTGAGAATAAAACCCAGCGCTGTATACAGTAATTTTGGTCGGCATTGACAAAAACATGGTTTTATTTAATTTGATCCAATAAACTTTCTTTATCTGCAGACCAGTAGGCTGTCATGTGATAATTCAGGGGACTTTCATTGGTCAGACACCACATGCGGAATCTTTATTGCAATGCTAAATAAGTCCTTTCGTCCGTAGACTTGTATTACTCAGTGCCCGGCTGTGCGATTAAGACAGAGCCATTCTATAGTTTACCAAAGGCAGTATGATAAGGCGTCACAGAGTGTTTGTCTAGTAGATTGGGCTCAGAAAACATTTAGAAATTTGCAGCTGCCTGAATATACTATGCAAAAACTAGAATTGTTTTCAAAAAGAATATATATATTTCCAGACAGGCTAAGGATTCTAGAGATATTTCCATATTTATCAGGAATTAGAAAAGTAAGGGGGGGAAAAAAACCCACTAAGAGTTGGTAAATGTCTTCTTCATATTGGGTTGTTGGGTTGAAATGGTTAGTTTTGTGCATTGGGGCAAAAGACATGCTCCCTTTCTACTGTGCTGTCAGTTCAGCTGACACAGTTGAATAAACCCCAGTAAGACTTTAACCGTGAAATGGAATTAAAAAGAAAATATCACAATATATCTTTTTACTTAATAGTGTAATCAGTGATCAGCTCCAGAAAATATACAGAAAACGAACAGGAAAATATTTGCCAAGAATTATATCTGTAACATGTAAACAATGTTATCTACAATGTGCATAATACAAAGGGTTTACCTTTCTTTTAGTATCTGTCAAATGGGAGAGACCAAAAACCGTTGCAACAGCCCCTCCGCCAAGAAGAAGTGTCCCTTTCACCACATTCCGAAAAGCCATTGTGTCCTCTGTTGGAAAAAAAGGGACATTTAAATCACTTACAGGTATACTAGCAACATATGTAACTGAATGTTTAGGTGTACCAAACCCGTGTATTTCTTTTTACATCCCTTCCTTGAGGATAGGATGAAAGCCCAATAACATTCCGAAGCTCATGGTATATGCAGTGAGATATCTACCTTTGGGGCCACCAGTTGTGGTCGGCCTCCTAATGCAATAATGCTTTAAGAAGTTGAGCACTAATATACAATGTCTACACATCTGTACCATAAATAGGCCCGGTTGGGGAGGACTTGATTGCCCGAGAGGACAATCTGCCCCTCGGTCTTGTAAGAGGTAGACTGCCACCCCCTTTTTACCTGTTGGCCTAGACTAGGATATGTCACTGGGTATGCAAGGTTGCAAAAATGAAGAACAATGGTATAAAATATTTATATCAACTCTTAAGCTAACATACATTTACAAAGTCTAGTATTTATCTTTATTACCAGTGGGGGGGGAATAAGGTGCTCATTTCTCACACCATTAGTGGGTTAGGAGTGAGAGGGGAGCCGTGGGTGTGACAAAACATGCAGATTCTGCCAGAAAAAGAAGAATCTGACCAGGAGACCAAGAGAAGCGGGACTTCATCCAGAGACTCCGAGTCAAACACAGAGAGTTCCCAGATATGCAGATGTGAGATGGTGAGTGAAACAGAACCGAGTATATTGCAAGGGAAAATGCAATTTGTTAGAACCACTTACACACTTGTAAGTAAATGCAGTACTAGATAAATCTTTCTTAAAAATGTTAAATGACCAAATCCTTCCCATAAATATTTCATCAAATCAAATTTTGTCTTGTTCATATTTTTTGTTGGCAAAACAAAACGGTCACATGACACGGAAGCGGGTATTCATAGGCTGTTGCCAAATTTAAAAAGTCTCTTAATAGGTTGTGTTGTTTTCATGCGAGTCACATACCAGGGAATGCAACTAACAATTTGTCTAAGTGGAACGGCACCATTAAATGATACAATATTTAGCGTTACAAAAAAAATATATATATACATGTGTGTAATATATTCAAACAAAATGGATATGTATGGCATGTTATTGAAATCTGTTAACTTTAAAAAATATACACTTTCAAGCATTTCAAAAATCGCGCGCAACAAATTAAACTGTGAAGGATCCGAGGCATATGACCAAAGAAACTTAAGCCGACTTAATCACCGGGGGCTGCAGGTTCGCAGACGCAGCTCTGAGATTCTATTTCAAGCATCCCAGCTCCTTAACACAGATCCCGCTGCCACATGATCCAGCCTTTGGTATAAAAGAGTACACACTATCCTATTCATGTACCTGGATTCCCTCACCACTGGAACAGGGAATGACTTCATGTGTAAACCTCAGATTCCACTGACCTATGCGATCTTTGCAGAGCTAAAAACAAACTGATTCTTTTTTTAAATGTAAAAAAGAAGCATCAAAATAGTTTATAAATAATGCCTCATGCTTATTTCACAAACCTACAAATAACTTTTTGGGTTTTTTTTTTGGGGGGGGTCAGACAGCATTCTATCTTAAAAAAAAGAAGAAGAAGAAGAAGAAGAAGAAGGTTAACTAACTTGAAAACTCCCACTTTTAAATTAATACGACAACTAGGTCATCACAATACCGCTGAAGGTGAGCCGTGAAAGACGTCAAAGATTCCACGAGTATAGGAATAGTCAACAGTGTTCTTTGATTTCCCAATATTTCCTAGTACATAGTCCCGAGCTCCTAGCGTTTCACCTGCACCTATTCTGTGTATGCATTCCAAACACCAGTGCATACATGCTTAGTGAAGCAAGTACGTGCACAGAAACCGGGTTCTCTCGACAGACGGGGTTCATTACCTGAGCCTGTGATGCCAGCAAGACGCAAGGAGCTGGAGATTTTCCTAATGGAAACTTTGCACAACAAATTTAAGGACAAATAGAAAGAACCATTAACAAGGTCTCTGCCCAAAAAGCAAGTGTTATCATAGTTTGTGACATGAACCTACAAGCAGATCATGCGGTTCTTCGCAACCTGGGAGACGTGGTCCAGTTAAAAATTAACATTTACCAGTAAGATTAATAGGAAATCTATATTCCCGTCACAAAAAACAGCAGAGAGCAGGGAACATCTGATGTGATTTATCTACAGTACCTGGACTCAACTGTAACATAATGCCACCCACGATACACACGCACCCACCCAACTCCAGCCCAGAGTACACAACGCATATTCTGTCAGCTTTGGTACAATTAGAAAGTAAGAATTTGAACATTCAAAAGTATTTCTTTACTTGTTAATAAGTAGAATAGCCCTGCAATCGATTCACCTTGTGGTAGAGGTTATCACAACGAGGGTATTGTATGACGGGATAGGTATAAGGCTATGCTGGACATAGAGCAAGACAAAGCAATCTGATGGGCCAAGTGCCTCTTACACGCAGTCAAATTCTATTTTTTCGTTCTTCTTTATTTGATTGACAAAACTGCAAACAACTTTGATATTCTATACCCCCAAACAGCCTTGGTTTTTTTTTTTGCATTATCAGGCCCAATTCCCTGGTAGTTGTCCCATTGTCCTGCTTTGGTAGGAACAGTTGGGGAGCTCCTCAGATTTCTCCTGAGTGACTCACGTTGATGTATTAAAATGTGGCCAACGGGAAACAAAAAGTTCAGGCGCTATGAAACCTCCAGACTAACTTATTGTTGTGATTTAACAAAATGTTAAGCAGAACGGTAGAATTTTTCGTGGATAAATGTTTGTGTATTACAGGCATTAATTGTCAGTGCTACTGAGGTTTGATTATTTCGGACGAGTCTCCTTCCATGATCTCTGACAATGTGCAAATTTTCAAATTCCCATTTGCCCAACGAGACTGGACGAGAGATGTGCACTTCAACAGTCTAAACTACAGACCTTCTGTTCCTAAGAATATAGGAGCCGAGATATTCACGGCATTCTACATCAATGGAACTGTTTGAGGAAGCACTTACTAGAGCATTGCGATTTGTATAAATATATTGTGCATTCGTTGGGAGAGACCTGCCAAGAAAAACATGGCCCAGAACCAACACTAACAAGGTGTGTCTCGACAAACTCGTCCTCCACTCACATCCTGCATTCTACCTTTGGAATATTAAGAATCAAGTCAGTAGAGCACAAATTATGACATTACATTTCCTACAAATCTCCCAACACTCTTCAGTAGGAACAGTCTCCTCCTTGGGACCAAAAATGTCTAGGCTGCTGCTACTTTTTTCTAAGAGCTTAAAAAAGTTTGGCAAATATAAATGTATAATAGTGTTGCCATACTTAAAAGTCATAATAATATGTATATAAACAAGGCTACCATCAAGGGGGAGTACAGCCAGTACCCTTGTATGTGGCCCACATAAATTGGGAGGATCATGGAGGCCCTGTCTTTAGGTATGTGCTGGGCCACCAATATTTGTGATGGTGGTCCTATATATAAACAGTAGCAAATGTTTATAGATTTAAATGCGCAAACAGAATTTGTTATACTACTTCTATACACATAACCTGTAATACTTAGGTCACAAACTCACATGAAAAGTTTCAGTTACGTTATATCCCCTGGCCGACGGCCCAATCTCTAAGAACATCTCCAAAACACAAAACGGTCAATCTTTAGACATGTTCAAAGTGAATATCTAACATTGGTTCTCACTGTGGATTTTTGGGTACCAATGAAAATGCAGCTGTCCCATTTTTTAAATAAAATTTGAATGAAGCAGACAGAATTATGATATTGTCATGATATATAATACAGGAAGGAAAGATCAGGTTTTGAACATATCTGGTTAATTTGAATTTACATACTGTTTTTTTTCAACTATGGCAACTCACAATGTGCAAAGACATAATTGTCTAGCATACCAGTAAAGCCTATGAAAACATATCTTCTCACTGTGTTATATAGGGCTATATAAAATGCACAGAGTAAAAATGACAAACATACACTTTACGGTCTAAATGTCATATAAAACATTGTGACAACACATAACAATTTGTCTTGCGTTCTAGCAATAAAAGTATAAGGGCAGATTTATAAAACAGACTTTTACTTTGGTGTAAGTTAATGGCACCTGCATCTGCGCAAATTTATTCTGTATCAGTAAAATATTAAATACATCTTTAAAAGAGAAACCAACTAGTGAGAGCCCCGTACTGCTCCTCTACATCCACTGGAACTGTGGCTGCAGGATTTCATTGTATAAATCATATTAAGTTTTGCCTCATTCATAATTTATTAGGGACTGATTATCTTGTGACACAAAAACAGACATGTTTTTTCATAGAAACCAAGGAAGTTTCTTAAAATATTTGTATGTTTTTATGCGATGCTTTTTTAGAAAATAATAAAATGATAGATCTGCAAAGCAGAGGCGGCTCAAAGATTTCAGGGGCCCTTGGAGAAAAGAAAAACAAAAAGACATAGGGGGACTAAATTACAGACCAACTAAACATTGAAATGCTTATTAAAAGCTGCTTAATTTTTTTTTAAAGAGAGAAGGCAAGTTTGGTAAACATGATACCTTTTATTGGCTTATTGATA
Organism: Spea bombifrons; assembly: GCF_027358695.1. Lineage (NCBI taxonomy): Eukaryota > Metazoa > Chordata > Amphibia > Anura > Pelobatidae > Spea > Spea bombifrons. Next base: position 7,914,153 of record NC_071093.1, on the reverse strand, counting down.
TAATAGATTGCAAGCTTTTGAGACTATCATATGCCTGAAGAAGAGACCTAGATAGTCTCAAGAGCTTGCATTCTATTATACATGAATTAACCAATAAAAGGTATCACCTTTAACAAATTTGCTTTCTCTCTTTCTATGGCTTACACAGTACAACTCTTTACTTTATAATGGAAGCATTACTAGGACACAACTTGAACTATGAAGAATCTTAATATTACCCATCCTTCATCCTCTGAGGAACCCATTAGACTATTAGAGCAGCTGTTTAATCTTCTTATATGGTGGAACCACCACTGCTGTAAAGGTTTATTTGCTTGCAAGACATTTCAACGAATGTTTAGTCTAAGTGAGATGGCACCTTTAACTTAAACTCTCTGACTAAAACACCCAAGCGGCTTTGTCCTCCTCCAGGAGATGCAATTCATTAGGACTCATATAGCAGCTGGATGCCTAAGCAGATAGTTTCATACATACCAAAGCAACAGGTAATCTGAGCACCCCACCATCGGGAGTTGGACAACAAAAACATCACTGATAACAGCAGTTTGCCTGTTAGGCTTACAGAAGCCAGTTTAAAGGTGGTTGTTAGGTTAATACACAACACGTCCATAAATGATTAAATAGTATTGTTTTCAGGACATTTAAAAGTACTCTATAGTCACTACTTTTAAATCTTTCTTTTTTTTTAAGGCACATTGTAGTCCATTTTGCATACTATGTATAATTTCATTTTGCTTCTCCTCTGCCTGCTTCCTCTAAAGTAGCCGTCATGCTTAAAAGGACACTCCAGTGTACCAGGCAGTATACTCAACAAAGAATGCATATGAAAGTGCATTGTAACTACAAAAAGTCCCCGCCACTCTATGGAAATTGAGTTTTTCATAGCTTGGAGACATGTTTTAGTATACAGTACCATACGTTACCAGCAGATTTGTACATTCAGATTCAAATGATCACTTCCGTGTGCCATGTCTTTTTCCGCAGCTTCGCGTCTTCTCTTGCCTCTTATTGTTCTTCAGTCTTCTTTCTTTTCCTGCTTTTTCCATTATCCAGGAACTTCGGCAAAAGGGAGGAGCCACTGCTCATACTGAGTTTTACTAGAACTCCTTTATGGTTCTGCAGAATCTCCCCCATACATTTGCAACAGGGAGCACAGCTATGATATACAGTGGTATATTTACCTTTGGCGCTGCCTAGGCGCACCCAGCTGCCATCACCATTCTGAATGACATCCTAGCCTGGTGCCCAATGCATCTTTAAGGAATACAGCGCCTTTTAATGCGTCAACGGAGGTAGTGCTGATTCAGCACAGTCTCCATAGCATACGAAGGTTGGTATAGGAGATCAAAGATCTCCTCTGAAACTGGCCCAATGTTAGCCCAGGCCTGGATATGTCACTGACATTGTCTATGTCATGTCAGCTCAATGTGTAAACACTATTCCAATGCTTAATGTGGAGGCTAGATACTTTGAACGTTGTATAAATATTTCTCTTCTTTGCTTTGCTTGTTTTATTTTATTTATTGATACAGCATTGTTTACAAAGTTGCTTAAAAAAAACAAAAACATTGCAAACTATTGGACATGCTGGTATTATGCTGGTATTATGCTGGTATAGATGGTACTAAACTGACTTTTGCTCCTTTCACAGCTGCTACACTTCATCTTTAGCATCGAAGGATGACCTTTGTAGCAGAAATAGACTGATACCAATTCCAAGTAGTTTCAGGTATCTTTTTAGCTGGAGTCGATTACCGTTGCCAGTCATGAAGGAGCTGTGCTGTCCCATTTCTGACTCTCAAGGGCCAACCACAGCAAACTTCTGCAAGAAGGGCCATGTATAAAGCATATTTGAGAGTTTAAGTAAATATGCATTTTGAAGCCAGCTCCGCCCCTTCTTTCAGTAGAAACTGGTGGTGACTTTATAATGTATAATGATGTCATGTCATGAGTTAAAACTTAAACTCACCCGCCAATTACCATTTAAGTGAGTAAACCAAGGTAAATCAGATGCAGGCTACCCTTGTGCTAAGGTAGACATGTTAACTAAGTTACGGGAATACACTGTGAAGGGTGATACATATGGCTGGGGACTTTCTGCGTTTCATCCAGGGGGCTCAGAGAATTAAAGTTAATTATCAGGTCACCAGGGAAGCCTTTCGGATTCGAGGGAGAGTGATGTTTGACTCCACCCACTCACTACCAGGTTCCACCCACACCCTGCTCCTTTCAAGTATATTATAGCTAGTCCTGCCCACATATGTGGTTAGCCCCACCCATGCATGCAGCAAGACCCACCTCCACAATGCAGCACTTACAGAAAACTCCAGGGTAATCTAATATATTGCTGTCAGAAACTGACCTAATCGGTACACAGAGCGACATTGTCTAATGAATGAATTTAACCAGAAGGCTAGTAAAAAATATATAGGCCAATGTACATGCAAGCTCCATAAATCTCTTTACAACCCTGCTATTAAAATAAAGGGTAGGCAGCATGTATAGGAATGGCCTGAAGATGTTTATTCGTAACTCTTCAGGTTGGGATTTATTGACCAAAATATACCCAATAAAAGCCAAGAAACGGTTTTTATTTTTATCCCCACCCCAAATATATTGCCCAAAATCACAAGTTTCTCAGTATCTAATAAAACTTTTCTAATATGATCCACCTAAATGACTTCACATTAAATATGAACTCCCAGGGTATTAACACACAATAGGCGACTGATTATACAATGTTTCTTCCTGAGTCATACGTCCTTCAGCTACACACGTGTTCAGAGTGTCTGCTGCATGCGCGCCAGAAATGATCAAGTTATTTATTAACACTTTAGTATACAGAGTTAAAAATTTAAAGTAAAAAGTACACGTTGTGAAAACAAAAAAAGCTTCACTAACGCCGTCCAAAACAATTTGTACTTTTATAATGGATTTGGGGTGAAAAACATCTGCCTTTGGGAAACAGAGCTGTCAATCACTACCTTCATGGGCAACAGGGGACAGCTCGGCTTCCAAGGAGGTTCTGCAGTGGCTGTGGACAGCAGCCCTAGATGTAAGTGGGGATAATTAAATGGGGTTGACAGTACATTCACATATTTAGAGCCAGCAACCCCTTGGCCACTAGATATCTACATACCTTCTGATGATGCATCTCCATGACAACCGCAACCTAAACATGGGCTTAATGCACCCCAAATCCTTTACACAACCCCTTATGTGTTTACTACAAGCATGAATTATGTCATACAGCAGCTACACGTACTCACCAGAGCTTACACTGTTACACTGTTACCACACAGACATGCACAATATCCCACCGCTTCTGCTTGTCCTATGGAGAAAAGCTCCTGTCACCACGCAGCCGGGCCCAGTATCAGTCAGTATCGGTCAGTTTCAGTCAGCACCAACCGACGGGCAGCTCCCTGTCAGCATCCGGCGGCCACCTGTTCATTTCAGCAAGAGCTGAGCAGGAGCCATCAGCGAGTCAGCGAGGCCCACAGCCCAAACACGGAAGTGGACCAGAGACAGCTGGATGATTGAGGCGGGAAGTGTCCAATAGAAATGCAGAGTACTGTACGCACTGTCCAATCAGAGGCTGTCGGCTTGGCCCGCCTACGAGTGTTCAGGATTATGCTTTGTAACTGTGCGTTGTGTGTTCGTTCTGCCGGGAAAGCGATTGGTGCCAGAATTTGGCCGCAAAGCTGACTGTCATTGGGTGTGAAAATAAAAGTGTGTGTGAGAGAGAGAGCAACGAAACCATGTATTTGGTTACTATATATAACATAAAAAATGCTTATAATTAATAAAGAATGCTGTATAAAAAAGCAGAGAAAATCTGATGCTTCAACTTAGATGTAAATGGAGGTTTGGAGGAAAATATATGTTTATATAATTTATTATTATTATTATTGTTAAGACTATTATTATTGTTATCTTTGTCATTTATTAATCTTATCTTTTGTCCCCAGTATATCCCCATCTTCCAGAATCAGGACTTTCCACCGCAGATGTTGGGGCATCTGTGGCCTTAATTACCGTGAGCAGCAAATGTGAAGGATTAAAAATAATTATTTCTGAGACATTTTATGCGGTATAAACCAAGGCAGCTCATGTGGGTTTACACAGTTAATTTCCATGATACTACATCTGTAATAAAACCCAATGTAGCAGTTTTAAATGCATCAAAATTACCAACATTAAAATCCCAAGGACAATTAGACACCTAATCTCGTAGCACTGCGTGGTGTGAAGTCATCAGAAAATCTCACCGAATGGATGGAAAAATTAATTTTGATTAAAATCTAGGGTTGGTATTAGCATACATGCCAAGCTTGGAAAAAATATGGTAAGGATACTAAGAAGATGCGCCTTAGCATCACAGCATCCAGCTAATCTTCTGACAATCCGTCTCAGGAGCATAATCATACCCGGGAACTTTCTAAATGAATTCCAACATACAACATATTTAAACACTCCATATCACCCCACTTACACAATTAAACATGCATGCTCACGCACACATACGCAAAGTACACACCCATGCTCTCATGGCCATGCCCATTGCCATCTTCTGTGAGACATCTACAAGGGTGGACAAAGTGTGCAGAGCATAGATGGATTATGCAAGCCTACTAATTAAAGCGCCTTTCTTTTTATTGCTTAAAATGCACCCAAAAACATGGCTCTGTAAGCATGCCTAGTGAGAAAGCCAGCCCCGCACACAAAGACAACACTACGGCCGAAACATTATAGTTTCGAGAGCTGGGTAAAAACGGCCATTTGAAAAAAAAACTTGTGACCTCTCATGTCCTTCTACTATCACGGGGATTGTTATTCCCATAGAAGGTGTTGTGTAATGGGCAAAATTGTGGGGTTTCCGTTTTAATTCTCGTGAGAAAAAAAAAAGAAACAATTTTCCGATCTAAATTTTTTTTTTCAATTATTTCTTCCTGTAGGAATTTACACCCCTAAAAATAACTTTGTAATTATATTAGAAGCAACATTTTTTTCTAACAGTGTTGTAAAAAATAAAATAGGAAAAAGGCCAAAGAAAAAATATCTCTGTATCCCAGTTAATTTCCTATAAGATGCAATTTGTTTCATTCCTATGGGATCGGTGAGTTATCAGCCACCCTTCAGCGTGCAATACTTGAAACGGTATTTGATTGACTCAGAAACGTTTACTGTCTCGCACTTTTCGGAGAGCAAGATATATTTTTCTCCCATTAAAGCAGGACAAATAACACAGCTGTGTGATTCGAGTCATAATGACAACATATAATAATTTGCCCCCAAGGGTGTCAAAGGCCGATAAGATCAATAAGATATTATCTTGTATTTTGTATACAACAAGCAGTAGTATGTCTGTTCCATCTACTGATCCATATCACATTTCCCCTCAGGGTCATTTGACGGGTTACAGAAATAGAGCACAGAGGCTTGGAGCTCGTGTCCTTAACTCCAGAGCAGATCTTACTGCTAAAAAAGGTTAAGAAGCAGCAGCTTTCATTTAAAGAAGTGAATTCCTGTTAATTGACTTTATTCTTTTTTAAATGTATGTTTCTTGGAATGTCAGTGGCTCATAATCCTATTCAGTGCCATGGTGACTGCATCCGCCATATAACATTGCCCCACAATTTATACGTAAAGATGTTTTGAATTCAGTCACCTGTATTAAAGCAGGGATTTCAATTGGGATATACTGTACCAGTGAGAATAGCACTCACTGGGATGTGCAGGCTATATCATCCTGGTATCAGCTGCAGATTGCGTGACACAGAGAATCTGGAGTAAAAATCATGAGGTTCTTGAAGAAGAGCGCGAGAAGTCCAAACCCTGAACTCAAGCGTTAAAGCCGTATTGGACTGTATGTCAAGACTCAAATATTGCAATCACCTCCACACCCAAAGAACAATAAAAAATACAGGATGTGTAACAGTGAAAGTGTATGTATGAAAATATCAGAGCAAAGGTAATCGATAGGGCCAGAATTTGTCTCACTCCCGATGGCACCCATAAAAAGAGACAGTCTAGTTAATTGGGAAATGTGACTTAGCCTTCAGCTATTCATAAACCACTGTGGCTTCCCTACTAACCCCTTGGAGAGTTCAACAATGCCTTACATGCCATGAAGAAGCCATCTGACTCATGAACATTGTAACAACGTGAAATGTGACGCTACCCAGGAACTCAGCATTACATCAGACGGTTACACAATCTCACCTTCCTGTGTATAATATGTTAATTACGTGATGCGAGAGACTAACTGAAAGGGACTTTTTTTGGAGCTCTTTCACAATTCTGCGGCAACATCACTTAATATTAACAAAAACATTTCCATTTTACATTGGTCCATAAAATTGGATTATGTTACAAAAAAAATCCATGAGTAATGTTTTGAATTTATTGTTTGTAAATGTTACTCATCGAAGTCATGTGCCCTTCTTGAGTAAAATCGGGATAGCGTGCAGAGTCACATGAAATGTCATTAAGTCCCATCTGGAAACCCTAGCCTCGCTAAATTACAGCTTAAGTTATAGAAAATATAAAGCCGCTATAAAACACTCATTGTACAGAACTGTGAACAGCATAGAGTAAGTCTTAAAAAAAATCTTTTTTTTCACTATACAGAGTTAATTAATTTTGTGAGCCATTGTTGTATATATATTTACTAAAAGCATATAATACTGTTCATAAACAAACAATTATGGGCATTTTGCTGGTCTGCCATTTGGGCCTGAAATCCCCGTTATCGAGAAATAGGATGTCACCTGATCTCTGACTAATTAAACTGCAAATATGAAGCCTCCTGTCTTGCCTTAAAATTAGCCATAAATCTATGATTCTGAATTTATTAACCCCCCCTCCTCCTTGTTCACAAAGACGCTTGACCAGCAGTTGCTACATGTGAAGCATTGGTGGTTCAGTGGTAGAATTCTCGCCTGCCACGCGGGAGGCCCGGGTTCGATTCCCGGCCAATGCAACAACATTTTCTTTTTGCTTGTAAAACCCTTAATTTTTTTCCCAACTTAAAGAGTTAAAATTGCATGTCCTAAGCATGCCCTTGTGACTTTGAAAACCCTCTTAAAATTACTATGATTAAGTGAAATAGCTTTCGCTGAATAGAATATGCTCTGCTTTATCAGTGTAAACAGACTTTATATGTTAAAGTCTGAGCTGGCGACAAATCATTAGACAAAACAGATCTGTATTTTTTTTAAGAAATGCGTTCGCTAGTGACAATCTGCGATAAACGGGTGATATTATGTAACACACTGCGTTCCACACGTAGTTGTTTTGTTCTATGTGTAGAAGGAGAGCGGCGGAGGAGGTAATCAGCTGGGGGATGTAGCTCAGTGGTAGAGCGCGCGCTTCGCATGTGTGAGGTCCCGGGTTCAATCCCCGGCATCTCCAGATGGCTCTTTTGCGTTTTCCTGCTCTTTAAAGACCTCTATGTGGCTTTGCTTTAATTTAAATCGAATGAAAAAGTATTATGACGTAAAACCCAGCCACGGGAAAAGCAGGGAACTTGGAGCTGTGCCAGTTAACTTAATTTGCATTATGGATGATTTGTTCAGGCAGATTAGAGATGCCCTGCAAAAAAAAAAAGTGTGAGATCTCATTGGAGGGTGGCTTAACCCCTCCCACAACACTTTTTCTCTGTTCTGCCCCCTTTGGTCCCATCCCACATCTGAAAGCATCAAGTAATTTAAATTTAAGAATTTTAATTTAATGCCAGTTTTTTTGTGGATAGAATTATAAATATTAAACAAAATTCTATAGCTGTGTATTACATTTTAGTTGTGATGATTTAACCCCTTCCACTGATGACAGATTGCATCACAGTTCTCTCACTTCTGTGATGGGTTGTTATCTGCCAGGGAGGCAAGTACCGTCTCCACTACCTCTGCATGTAACTCCCTGGGGCATATTTTTTTCTTTCTTCTATTTCTTCTGAATTCCATGGTTCCTCTCTATAGCGGTGAAAATATTTGTACAATCTCTCTTTTTGATGCCGACATCCATGTTTGCAACAGCATAGGCATCACCAAGATATGTGAATGGTGATGACATCATAAGAGCGTTAGCCCTGTGTTCCATTCACACTCACTTTTGTTACGTCAATAACAAATTCAAATAAAACACACAAGAGTTTTTTTTTAAAAAACCTTTTATTTAAGTCATAACAGAAAACAGCATATTGACAATGAAGGGGAAACAATCTTCAGAGAAATTAAACATCCATAAAGAGAAAAAAAATCCTTGTGGGCCCTACCGCTAACAGCCTGATCCTAAACATCCTGCCTAGTGATCCAGAGGAAGGCGAAAAAAGTTGGGGGACAAAAGGTTGTATCTCTTTGACAGGCGATTGGCACCTAAATTCATACTAAAGAATAAAACAGAATAAAACGGCCAACAAAAAAAACATAAATGTCCCTGGATGGAAGAGGGATCACAGATCCTCACAAACATTCATCAAGAGCAGGCAATGAGTTGTGCTGCCCGAGACGGACGGTACCCCCAAACCCTAACTGGAGTCGTTGGTTGTCTAAATAACTCAAGATTATTTTGCTCTGACTCTGAGCTCACACGCTGCCGGCTCCTACTTTTATAGCTGCAGCGTATTATGACACGCCGCCGCTTTATGATGTAATGTGATGTGGCTCTAACATGCCGTATATGGAAAACCTGTTTATATAACTCAAGCCTATTATGACACGCCCACACTTTATGATGTATTGTGGGTGTGGCTCTAACATACCTTATATGGAAAACCTGCTTATATAACTCAAGCCTGTTATGATACACTGAATGTTATGAGTTAAAGTGGGTGTGGCTTTAACTTTTTAAAAAAATAGTATGCATGTGCTATTGTTTGAACCCATTGTTGCCCAGTTCATGACCAATTAGAGGATTGAGCTCTCTATAGTTCTGTATAGCTCTAGGCCTCCATACATAAACCTCCAGATTAAATTGTGATGCATAATCTGGTTTATACTCCGCATCTTTTAAACTACTAGCATGGCTCTTATTCCCATTTTGAAATGCAAATAGCCCCCCCCCCCAGAAGATCACTTTATATATATCACTATACCTGGGAACCCTCCGGGTTTGACCCCGGAGATTGCTGGGTGAGCACTGCTTCTCCGGTTCTCTGGGTCAAGACAGGAGGCTATAGGGATATACTGTATAAGAGGCAATATAAGGGACTGAGTCCAAATCACAATGACTTACAATGTACTAAATACAAAAATGGAAAAAAAAAAAAAAAAAAACCTGTTTAAATTCTACTATGTATTTTCTGTATTCCATGTTCATTTTTTTGCCTGGGGGTTCTCCTTTAGGATACAAAGGAGCCTTTATATTTTTCAGTTTATTCATGTACATCTTGGGGCAGTATACACACGATCACAAAATATAAAGGGTTAAGAATAACCGACTCTTAACGATAGGATCTGAACAAAAATGCAAATCTTGACATAGCCTTTCCGTAAGGCAGGTGAGTTAAAGCTGTGTTTTGCCAAATGATTTGTGTCTGATTTAGGTTAGCAGAGGGAAAAGGTTTATTGTATTTCATTGTAAATGCGAGAAAGAAGGTGAAGTAAAGAAGTTTTATCGTCGGTGTGAAAATTAATGCTTACTCTCACAAAGTGCAGATAATGGTAAACTCTCGTGAACTTTTTCAATCTGACATTTAATCCCAATTTTTACAGCTACAAAGAAAAAAAATATAGTAAAGACATTTTCATCCAATAATGAATTGCCCTTTATTTTTTTTTTCCACAATATCGGAGTAATGGTAAATTCTTACAAAAATTAAACTACACGGCATGGCACTTTATATTTTTTTAATAGACTTGAACTAAAAAAATAGTACTTTTGTTTTCCTCCAGTGTATTCTGTTTTTTTTTCTTCTAATAAAACATATTCTCCTAAATTCAAGGAAACCTAGTTTAGGTAAGTAAATTAATGGAATGATACTGTTCTTGAGGTAGGAAATGCTTTTTTTCTGGTGTAGCAAATAAAAGAGACAGTCTAATGCCCCTGAGACTCCTACTATAGATAAATATATATTAGAGTACTCTGTGAGTGACCCTATCCCTCTGTGAGTACTTTAATAGTATTGAATTGTAATAAAATTAGTATTCCATGAAAAAAAGAAAACTAAAGCCCTTACCTGACTCAGAAGTAGCAGTCCTGCTGCAAAAGTTACTTTTTTCCTCCATGATCCAAGATTCCTGTCACTGATTGGCTGCTTGGAGCTGTCAATCAGTGGCAGGAAAGTACTCCCATAGAAATCAATGGGATGAGCATTGCATGCAGTGTTCAGCAGAGCCAAAGCTGGACATGGTTGGAGATGAGTACATCACATCACATTTACATATGTTGTATGTTGGAAGAGGGAGCAAGGGGCAAAGAAGGCACGGACACATTGTTTGGGGGACAATGATGGCACAGACCAGCTGTTGAATTTGGGGGTCCCTGGAATAATTTTCGCACCAGGGTCCGGTGGTTTCTAGTTACGACCCTGGCTTGCGGCAAGTCCATGCATCAGGGTCTTAAGTGTCATGACAATTTCCTACTCTGCTTCAAAAACCACAATTTGCATTGCATGATATAGTATGATATGTGTGATATGCGTACAATGTGCATAAATAAGGTAAAGACACTAAATGATGAACCACATGTGCGTTTCCTTTGTCCACAGTCTGATGAATTGGGGAGAGATGGTTTCGTAGCATTAATTAAATTTCTAAATTGACCCCATGGGTTTCATTCATTATTGAAATACCAATGAGTTATCGGACATTACATTCCGAGAGATGTTGACTAGAAACGTGCTTCACCAATTCCAACAATTCACTCATCCTATTGATTGGAATTTACAATAGTATAGTCGAACTCAATTGAAAATGTCTGCTTCGCTAGCTTATTGCTGAGCCATAATGTACCAAGCGTTTATTAAGCTGTCACAGGGCAGTAAATACAAACAGCACTCAACATGTAAGTGGCGACCCCTCTAAGGTGAGCGATTCTTCACTGAAGCAGCTTAAACAGAATGTTTAACATGGAACTCTTGGATACCAAAGAATATAATAAACCACTTATTTTCTGTTTTGCTGCCGCATATGTATTAAACTGATGCCCTACCCTAAAATAACCGATAACAGATTTTTGGAGGAATTTCACAGTTATGATCAATCTCTATTGCAAGCTCCTGTGCAGTTTGTTAAAGGTGCTGTTCCATATAGGTATTTTTCCCCAACTTTCTCATATTTTTTATTATTATTTACTACTATGGGATGCATCTTAAATAAGCTTATTCCTTTTGTTTAAATACCATTTTGTATTTTTTTGCTGAAAACATTTCAGCCAGGCCTCTTCTTCATCCTGTCTGTCTTCACTGCTCAGCCTGACCATCTCTGACACCACAGGAGTGTTGCCTTTAAAGTATTCTAATTTAAAGGGACTTCACTCCCATCACTCCTATCACCCATCACTCCCATCACACAAAACACACCCATTTCCCACTGTGGCCAATTTAAATTAGAATGAAAAAGCTTTGCTGTTTCACATGCATGAGAATGAAATAGCAGGTGGTCAGTCTATTGTTATGTAATACATAGAGGTGGGCTTTGGAGGAATGACAAGAATCTGTTTCTAGTATTTCAATACAAATACAATACAATTTTAAACACGTTTTTTTTACACAAGGAGCATTAAAGAGAAATACAAAACGACATAATGCAGAATTTATTTTAAGAGACATCACACATCATGTATCTAAAGAACATTTACCATGGAATATAAAACAATAAATAACAATAACCACGCTTCCCCTTTTAAGAAGCTCAATTCTATCTCAATGAATGTTGAACCCCGTTTGATGCTGACTCATCTTGCATTAAATGGTTAAATTGTTACACGTTTCCGCCGAGCCTTATGTTTTAAACTTTGTTAAGAAACACATTGAGACAGGAGAATGCTCTGTTCTGGTACAGCTTAATCATCTTTGATGAGTAATAGTACAAAAATGATACATAGACACTGTTTATTATAGAGAATAGAAGATCGTTTCCTCCCACTCGAGCTATTATTATGAGAAGCCGATTCTTAGAAATCCATCATATGGCTGCAAGGAATCCTAATTAGATGAGGAGAGAAAGCTTCTTCATTATCATAATGACACTCAAATAGATCAGCGTATTGGATGCCAAGATCTGGATATGGAGATCAGGAAGTCACAAGCCCTGGTACGCAGCGGGGTGTTCACTGGGAAACGGAACATCGGGGCAAGCTGTTTTTTATGTTTATTGACTGGAAGCCAATTGTATGTTGCTGGCACTGATATTAGGCCATCGGTAGCCATTACACATCTGCGGCTTACATAAACAGCTCTGGAAACCATGCCAGGGTTCTTAGCCAAGGTGGAACTGCAGAATTTTAATGCCTCAACAGTTGTAGAACATCTTTAGGCTTAGATGCCATTCACTATTCTGCATCTTAACGAACCATGTTGGCAGGGAAAGGCTGGCACCTTCTGGCTCGAGGGTCAAGTAAAGCCAAATGGTCCCATCGGCCCCTTGCCCCCAAACATACACCCTGGCACACATATGTACTCACACTTACACACACATACACATGCTTACATATACTAACACGCTAGTATTAGTATAACATTACTAACACACACTCCCTCCCACACCACACATACACATTCATGCTCACACACTTACACATCCATGCTAACAAAAAACAAACACAAACACATCCATGGTAGCACACAAACACATGTATGCTAACACACAATTACATATACACATATATGCTAACACACATTCATGCTTACACAAACACTTACATGAATACTCCATCCCTTACACTCTCAGTCACTCGATCCCTTCCTTCCTCCCTGATCACCCAAAAGGCATTTGGTTCCATTTTATGAGGCTTAGGGTCTACCTTCCCACTGGACTTGCCACCCTAGGCCAGGGGCGTGTACAGCCATAGAGCTTACAGTCTATGATCTAGTTTTATGGGCAAATACTGGTCAATTCTGGTTGACATTTACCTCCATTTAGCAATCACTGGCTTCTTTTTTCTACAGTATTAATATACCCCATACCTCATATCACACATTAGTGATTATTATTAGAAAATAGGTTTCCACACTGAAGTGAGAGGAAGAATCTGGGACAGGGAATTCTCTGCTCTGCGGGTTCTACTGTTTGTTTTGCATACGGATGGAATAAATAGAAGACACTGATACTTTTGTAGCACGTTGAGAACCTCAAAGTGTTGTGGAGAGCCAGTGTTTGCTTAGAGAGGTCGTTACACAAGCCAAGGGATCTTCATGGTAAGGGGCTCCCCGTCCTTCTCACCACACATGGAAAGTATCTACCTCCATCACAACCACTAACACCCAACATGAAATGCTTCTGGAAAAAGCTTTACACATAATGTATGCTGCTGATGTCAACTCATTCGTAGATCTGGGGAGTGTGACATGGTGCTTCCCCAGCAATGTAGGAATGTACGCTGGGCACCTTTCCCAAAGCCTCCATTATACTGCGTTGTTTAAGGATGTCTTGTACCTTGATGTGCAGTGGAAAATCAGGGAACAGGATTCTCCAATCAGTCCGCCTATTAACACAACGTACGCAAACAGGTTTCATTCATTTGTGTCCATGTTGCCTGAAGCGGAAAAACAAATATAGGTCATTGTATTAAAAAGTTTAATGCTGTGGTGTATCATTAAATACTGCCTTCCCAACCCATGTTTCAAGCTCTGTTGTGGCTGTTTTTTTTGCCTTATATTCTGTATAGCCACATACATCCCAACAGTCTGGGTTTTCATGGGGCAGTCATGATTTTCGGGCCATGCCTCCCATCCCACTCTTGGGACCAGCCCTAACCCTACCCACCTCTTGGACACCTGGAGTTTTGGGGATAGCCATATGCCTTTGCCATGTGTGTTTAATTCCCCTTAATTTTTTAACCTCTACCACCTCTGCTGGAAAGCTGTTCCACTTATCTACCATCCTCTCTGTAACGTAAAACTTCCTTACATTACAACTAGGCATAAGACCATCTGGTTATCTTAACATTTCTTTGAAAAGTGATTGCAAACAAAAAATTAAACAAAATTAGGCATCTATTATATTCCTTAACCCTTTCAGTCCACTTAGGGCATACATGTACATCCTTAAAACCTGTAGCAAGGAGACCATTAAGGATGCCCACCCTGACTTTGTTGCAGCGCCACTGCGGACATCCACTGGAAGTTCACTCGAGGACACGAGAGACTCAGCAGCATCTTTCTAGACCCTACTGAGTTCTCTCATTTCCCCCTGCTGGCTTATTGCAATTATTGCAATCAGCAATGCAGGGCTCCGGAGCCCTGCTTGCTGATCACACTGCAATCAGCACAAACAGATTAAGAGGAAAAGAGGGAGACAAAATGGAAATATAAATTAAATAAATTAAAAAAAATACCATCACTGGCATAAAAAATGTATGAGAGATCACTAAAGGGATCTCGATCCATATTGCACTGGGAACAGAGCAAAAATAAATAATGAAATAAATAATGAAATAAATTAAACGAAAATTAAAAATTTTGCCCCTTATCTCGCCAACTATAAGTAAAAGAAAAATCTAAAATGAATCAATACTCCCAAACCCCTTAAGTTGATAATATTAAAAATATGTAACATTATTATTAATATTATTATTAACATGGAGTAATATGTATGTGGGGTATCACTGTAATGAGGAGATGTTGCTGAGCATAAATGGGGTCATTGTTCAGCTGGGGCACTGCATGGAAGAAAAGATTGCAAAAATTTGATTTATTTTCTATTTTAGTATATTTTTTTTATCTATTAACACTTAATAATAATATTAATAATAATATTATTATGTATTTCTATGATTTACAAAATTCTATAATTACAAAAAATAAATCAACCGGGAGGGGGGTCGTGGGGCTCAAAATAAGTTGTACAATAAATAACTCCATAACATAAACTTGATAAATAGGTTAGATACATGGCTAGAAATACTCAAACACCCGGGCCTGGGGCATAAATCAAATGTCATGTAAGGTCATTCCAGGACACCGAGTATGGCAATGATTAACCCTTTGGGTGCTGGAGGCAATCCACTGCAGCTCACTCCCAGCTAGAGAAGCAGGTGAGGGGTGTGACGCCGCCTGCAGACAGTCACTCCGGGGGGCCACAAGACTTGTGGAAAGTGTTGAGTTTCCAAATACTTTAGGAGGAAGCCGCAGCTACAATCTCTCTTCCCCCATCTGCGCCTCTGGGCTATTTCAAGACGTACATCAATGAAAGAACCCGCCTTAGAGACCAGCCCTGGAACCACCCCCGTGAGATATTTATAGCACGGCTGACGTCACGGAGACAAGCCCTGCTGACGTCACCGATGACGCTTTTGGCTGGAGAGCTCGGGCTTGCGGTGCTGCGCTGATACAATGGAGGGCTTTATCTGGCTAACATGCACCATGCACCCAGGGCAGGCTGGAAATAAAAACATACCACCGGATCTAGGCAAAGGGGGATGGGGGGCAATTGGGGACCAAAATTGTGCATTGCAAAAAAAAAAAAAAAGTGTTGCAATAATGGCCTCTGGTGCTGCAAAGAGGGGATGCGCTGAGCACCTGGGAGGTTTGCTGTCTTGGTCTCTCTTCCTAAGGGTCCTCATCTCTTTGATGTTGCAGATGGATCAGAGGGATTCCTGGAGAAAGCCTCAAGGAGGGGAGGAATCGGAAGGAGAGAGGGTAAAGTATGTGCAAAGGGTGTGGGAGGGAGAGGGACCTGTGTCATGACAGGCAGATTGATTTTACTTAGGGCAGTGGAACCCTGCTAGTCCAGATATTCCAGTTTGTTGTGTGTCTAAAACCTCAGCTTACGCAGAGCCTCTTGTTATATATATATATCATATATATAATTTGTGCATATATTTCTGTTTCCCAAAATATATTCTTCCCAAGAGGTTCTGCAGAAACGGCTGACTTTTTAGATACTTGACAAGCTGCCTCTTATAGGGATTCCAATCATCCTAAAGCCAATCTGACCCTATGGCATAGAAATAGCAGACCACATAAATCCGGACTCTTCTCTGCCACACACACACACACACACACACACACACACACACACGCTGGGACACACACGCACACACACGCGCACCCAGGCACACACACACACCTTTACACACAGAAACATTCTGCACAAAGACTCAGTGCTCAATTAATTCTTGCTCTCAGGAGCCATACCCCTATCCCATGCATGTTTAAATTTGTTTGCTGTATAAGCTTCTGCCACTTCTGCTGGGAGACTGTGCCACATATCTTCCACCCTCTTAGTAGAGTAAAACTTCCTTGCATTACATCTAAGCCTCCGACCCTCTACTAGATTCTGATCTCTTGTTCTAACATTTTTCCTCTTGTACCTAAATGCTCCCATCATATCCCCCCACCCTCACTTCTATACATATTGAGACCCCTTAGGGTGGAATGTTTGTTTTCGTAGAAAATACCCGAGTTCGCCCAAACAACGCACGGAGTCGGGTCCTCTCCCCCTACTATTATTAGCTCTGCGGCGAGGAGGAGCTTACAATCTGAACGCGTAATCGCTAGTAATTTTAGCCGTGAGATATAAAAGAATGCATGCCAGCTTATGTAAACTTCCTCTCCCCACACTGCTATTTTTAAACCTGTGTCTGCTGATAAAATACCTTCTATTTTTTGAATCCTATTTAAGAAAAAAAAACCCACTATTTATAAAAAAAAACATGTGTTTGGCTAGATTACGCCAATCTTGTTAAAGTTTGCGAGCGGTCCTCACAGCTGGAACTGCTGGGTCCAGATGTTCCTAATAGCTGTTTAAGCTTGGATGGGCAGATAACATATGGTATGCGACGGATCTCCATATGGGCCAATTAGCCCCTTACCCCTATTCATATCAATCATATACTGTATGTTCTATTAGAACATTCATGGTACTTGGCATCATGTGAGGTGTTTTTTTTTATACAGGCTCACTTGAATGATAATTCCATTTTTAGCTTTTCAACGAAGTGAGTATTTAAAAAGTGAAGATTTAACCATTTCATTCCCAAGATAATATATGAATCTGCAGTTTTGTCTGTCTTCAATAGCTAGAATTTGAAATGATCATATATATATACATATATATATATATATACATATATACATATATATATATATATCTTGTACAACGCTACAGAATATGATGGCGCTATATAAAACTATAAAAATTATATATATATATAGAGAGAGATAGTCATGTGGTCTAAAGACCTCTTAATTGGGTACAATAGGTAGGAATACATAAGGAAAAGAGGTCCTTGACCCATGGTGCTTACAGTCTAATGTAAAGCCGTTATTGTGTGAGTGGGTTCTTCTATAGTATATAGACTATTAGCAGTAATCATGTACTTTAATAATCGGTGTCATCACTATTTATACAGACATCTCATAATTCATCCACCAACTCACCTGCCGTGGCACAATAGGATTGATTTGCACTAGAAAAGCATTTATTACTTCCATACATAATACTCCAAACTGAATTATTTAAGCACTAAGCAGTGTTCTGGCTTCAAGCCTGGTAATCAAAGCTTCTAGGTGATCATGGATAACCAGGTAGAAGAAGTGCTGCTGAAATTGGTGGCGCCATATACATAAAAGCTAATAATAATAATAACATATATTTATGTTTGTATATATTACCTCATTTGCATATATTTAAAGGCCCTTAATATAAACACACAACCCATTTGCTTCATATATAATAAGCAGTTTAAGGTTGTGAGTTGAGTTTATGCAGTTTTATAATGAATACAGTGACGGATATTTTTTATGTCACCCTGAACCTTTGGTTTATATTATAAAATGTGAATTTATTCTAAAATAATATATTCTGCTCAGCGAGCGCACTGGCACTGGTTACAAACCCAAGTATTGTTATTTAACATAATAATAATAAAAAATATATATAGTAAGTAAATAAGTTTATTATAGGTTAATGTAACATTGAAAATGTGTTTATCTGTATCTTACATTCAGTGATATTTTGTTTTGTCTGTGTGATACAGCATCCCAGATGGGTTTCTGGTTGGTTTCTGGTATGGCAATCACATAAAGCCAACCTCCAAAAAAAGCATTTCTCGCACTCCGTGAAGACGTTGGGTTTTCGTTGCTAGAGCATGGTACGCGAATAGGAAGAGACTTAAGGAAATGATGAGATGTCGTTTAAAATACAATTGTCATGTGTCAGGCGGTTTGCTTTAAGATGTCTTACGACTGTCAGTATCATGACAAAACGGACACATGATGAACAGATACGTTGACGGACTATCACAATTCGGAATCTTCCCTAATTTGTCATCTTTGAGTCCTCATCTTGGCATAGGATACCCTGCCTGTTAACAATCTCAATGGTGGAAAGTAAATTGACTTATTTGGACGACTTTTACACATTTTTCTTGCAATAGATTAATAAAATGTATTTGTATATACCGTATGATAGTTACATACTGTACACATATAATATATATATTTTTTTTTATTTTTACCTTACATTATTTATCTATTATTAGCTTATTAGGTTTGTGAATGCATTTTATTTTTATTTTTGTTAAAAAATTAACCTTTTTAAAATTGTAGTGGTTATAGCCGTAATTTTCTGCAGGATTACGAGGAGGCCTAATACGAGGTTTTGATCACTACATATTAAAATATTTTAATTAAATATTCAATTAAAATGTATTTAATTTAATTAAAATGTTTGTAATACTACCATTTATGGTATGGATTTTTTTTCCCCTACTCTCCCCATTTTCAGTATAAAACAAAATCTTGTAATTTTAGAAAAAAATACATTCTTCGGCATTTTATTTGGGATCGCAATAATTTAGTTTGGAATCATTAGCCTTGTGCACTGGAAAGTCACTCCCTTGTGAACGCTTAGTAAATGTATAATTCTACACATGGTATTATATGCATAATTTTCCTAATCTTTGCTACGACTCTTTCAGGATTTAGTCAGTGTTTATTCTCATTTTATGCAGATCGTTACCTTGGTGCTGCTTGATATAACTTGATTAGCAGCCTCCCCAGTCATGATTGGTAATTAAAATAGGCATTAAAATTAGTCACTTAGCAATTTTGCTGTTCAATTGGCAATTAAATTACTTAATTGCAATTACGGTCCTAATTTTAATTGGCAAAATGATAGATGTAGATTTAAGATAATATGTATAAATACTTTAATAAGTATCTATATAAGGACGCTTTTAATTGCTTAAGTTCATTGCATATGTTTTTCGCCTAAACTTTTTAAAGTGAGAAGACTTCAAAAGAAAAATCAGTGCTGACATTGGCCAAATATACTCTAAATTTGCTTTCACTTGCATGACTGTTTGGATTTTAATGTTGTATGGAAGAAGGCCGGTCCAAACCTGATCCTAGAGATGATGATCTACAGTTTCTACACACATGCTAGGTCTAGGCTCTTGTCCTGAGGATTAAGGTTCTACATGGATGAAAATGGGTACATTATCTATACTATTAGAATACCTGCTCTAAATTATCTACATTGTATCTGTCCTAGCAGTTATTGGCGGTTAAGTTTGGACCAAATCTCACTATTTTAATGAAGTCGTATCCAGATTGTAACCAAAGGTCCATATACGCTGGTCCTCTGAACATCTAGGATTGTTATTTGCGTATACAATATAATCCAGCGAGACACAACCATAAAGTACATAGATTATTATTATTAAACTTACTCTCCTTGGCTGAAACATTAACCAAAATTGTTTTAAAAAATATATAATTTTAATGGTGACTAACCTTAAGGAGAAGTTGCAGCTCCAAAGTTGCAGTAAAACGCCTGTTGTGTGGTTCGAGGATTTTTGACAGTGATTGGCTTCTTCCCTTAGACGCCTACATTTAACAAAACCTACACTGGAGCTAAATAGTGATAAAAATATCACATGGCAGGAAATGTGTTCAGTCAAGCAAATCTCCTCCATGACAGTTGGTGGAAGGGTATGATGGCTAGAATGTCCCGTACAAATCTTATCAAATGCTTATTACTAGGCCTCGGGGGCAATGCTGTTTGGCCAGATCTCAACCTTTCTGTTGGCTGTATACCCATTATTTCATAATCCCATCAGTGTTCCATTACCAATGACATAATTTAATAATCAGATCAAGAGAGAGAGATGGAGAACATTGGACTAATGAATTGCCAGTGTTCCCAGGTATGGTAATAGGTCACCAATTATTCTATTGCTAACGGATTTAGTTTGAAGATTTAACAAATCTACTTAATGAAAAGAACTCAACTGCAACTCTGCTTCCCTCTATTTCCCCAAGGCTGACTCTATCCTATAAATGTCCTAGGTAGCTGCTTAGGAAACTTAGGGTTGTCTCCTATGCTCTCAAGCAAATTGGACCATACCAAGTTCAACGCTGGGTGTAAGCAGTATCACTTAGTGCACAAAGACTTATTTGTGTGTCTATATTGCCTATTAACTGCCTCTGGGGACTTGAAATGTATAATAAAATGTATTATTTATTTAGTTTTTTGTGTCTTATCATTTATATCATATTGAGTACATAACATTCAAGGAGCTGCAGTCATATAGAAGTACATCAGGGACTGTTGACAAGGCCTGTATCACGGAGATACTCCCGTACCCCAAAAGAGGACGCATTTGAGCTGCATATGGATCCCATTCATCCAACCACAGACAACCAGGTAAGCTTTAAATAACTGCCCCTCTTGTGACTAATAAATTCCTTTGCAAAACATTTCTTTTTAACTCATGGAATAACAATCAGGTTTTGTTATATGTTATTTTAACGTCTATCTAAAATGCATTTGTTCTGTTATGTATGTTTTACCATATATTAGAGTTCATGACTTCCACAAACATGGACATGTAGCGAGGCACACAACAAGCATTCTATCCCAGATATTAAAAATTCATTACATGCATCCCAGTTGGCATAAATTGTTATGCGCCTGTGTTGTCCCAGACGCGTTTAGGCATGACTACCTTGTTCTCCCACTGGGACGTACATTAAATCAATTTTTGTAGAAACACGCACAAGGGGCTATAATGTGGGTTATAACGTCCCCTCTGATAGTGCCACATTTGGTCACTTTGTATGTATTTTTGTGTGTTTAATATAATTATAGATTATACGTAGGATAAGGCGATACTAAAAAGGTTTTTTTATTTTATTTTAGTCATATACGTAAATTCACGCAGGTTGGAACGTATACTTTATACTCTCTATATTGAAAGGTTTCTGTGCAGCTTTGTCTTAGAGCAAAACTGACTTTTATAGCACATGGAATTGCTTTTTTTTTTAAAAAAAACTTTTTTAAAGGAATAGTCATCCTTTTTTCAGGTCAATCTAAATTATTTCATGACTACATGTAGCTTTTTGCATGGGGCTGGATCCTCTAGAATGTAAGCTTGTGAGCAGGGCCCTCTTTACCCGACGTATCAGTTCTTCTTAGTCTGTCAATTCTAGGTTTATCAGACCCTTTGAATGTATGTACTGTAAGAAGCACTGAATATTTTTAGGGGGTATATAACGATAATAATAATAATAATAATAATGTTATTTAATATTTGATAGCACCATTAAAGGGAAATGTCACATTCTCTGTCGATAAATTCACTTATTAAAACCACCTACAGCTTGTGGTCTTTGCTTTTCAATCATGTATTTGCCAAACCTGTAAAGTATTTTTGTTTTTCTTCAATAAATATAATTCTGAGCCTTTTTGGTTATGTACTTTAGTGCTGGAAAATATGTTGTGTGGCCACCTTCTGGTGACTGATGGCGTTAGTATATGAATTCTTTGGGACCAAACATGACTGTTCATCTGTCAGCAATTAACCCCTTCTTTGCTAAGGGTATATTGTTCTCTTAAGATCTAGAGCTTTTTCTGTATTTTGCCATATGCTTGTTCATTTTTAATGTACCCCCATGATTTATAGATTGTTCACGTATCGATAGGGCTATCTTTATATACATATAGTCCAACAATTCATGGGACACATCACATGCTTTGATACAACTCAGAACATTTCCACCCATGTATGTTGAACAAAATAATAAAAATAAACTAAATATTTATGAGAAGCCTCATCCCACTAGTAAATTATCATATGTTTGTAGTATGTACATGTAGATTGCGTGGCCATGTAGGTGACGCTACACAACATAGGGCAGGTTAGGCACATATAAGAATGGGTTATATGCACAAAGAAAACATATACATTTACACAAGTATTATTGGTAGGGTATAGCACCCCTTCGCACCTCTGGTGCACTGCTTTTGTGAATAAGAGCTTCAATCATTATCATCAGTCTGGCTGAAAAGCTCATCTGGCCATTTCTTTTAATGAATAAAATAAAGTGACATAAATGTATGTGTGTGTTTGTGTTTTTATTGTTTTATTTATATAGGTGTGAGGGGCACTTATGGCACAATGTATGACCTTTGCATTATAGCAGGGATCAATTTTGGCTGGCAGAATGTGTATTTGTTATACTACTGATGGCATGGCAGGAGGCAGCCATCATAAAGACATGGTAGGCCATCAAAGGCAGAAGAGGTGAGAAAAAAAATTACAAGCAGGGGATTAAAGATTTCAACATTAATTTAAGGGATATAACCTTAAAATGTAGATTCAACATCACAGGTGTCATTTTTACATATAAAATGGTAAATATCGCCCTAAAGAAGGAAAGCATTTATTTTTTTCCTCGTTAAGGCTAAAATAAAAAAAAAATCTAGCGCCATGTGTAAAAATATACACTCTCTCTGTGAACCAGCCAGTCCTACATAACACACACTTTCAATAAAACATTGAAACCCCCCCAAAAAGACCACAGAAAGGATCCAGTTATCTATGAAATGGTAGAGTCTTTGGTATGCTAGACACCCTGGTGGCTATACGTGGGATTGCAAGAAAGACGTAGGACAAAGCTTCTAGTAGTTTTCTTGTGAACAGATGCCAATGGGAGCTGAGCAAAATCACATCAAGGGTTGTTACCCCAAAATTATGGCTTTAGCCCTCGCTAAAGTGGTAACTCCAGCTGAAGACATGAGGAACGCAAAAGTGGGTGAAAACCATTATCATGGTAAACAGGTTATTACACTAGGAGATGAAATCAAAACCATGCTGAAGATAATTTTATGATGTACATCACTGTACTCAGATATAATTACTGAATATTATCAGTTTGAATAAATATTTTTATTTATTTCTACTTTTTAAAGCTGATCGCCTGCAGAATTTACAAATACATTTATTCCGATGCAGTATCTGACCAGTAAATATGAATACACTATGGGCGATGTCGTCAAATCACTGTCAATGTGACAATGGTAACCGTTTCAGAATTCGTGCTCGATACAAGTGATGTAAACGATGGCATTATGTGGGTGTAGGAAAATCGTCTTGCTCGGGGTGACCCCGGAGGCTGCACTCAACAAATAACTTTTTGTAGGTTTTGACAGCTTGGCTAGTTTTAAGATGACAGAATTACAGCATACGACGCTGAGCACTGACACTCACTATTACTGGAGGGTAAGAGTGCATTGAAAAACATTCTATAGTGGTTATTCGCTATAAGTCAAAAGAGGTAATCTTACGAGGAATTCTTTTTTTTGGTGACGCTTATATCGCACCGATGACATCAGCAAAAATGGAACTGCAGATTACGCACTGCGAGGTAATATATGTTTTACGCATACAAAAGTATATCTAAAAATAGACATACTCGACATATCTATATTTCAAAAGAGGAATTGCTTAGAAAAAAAATAAAATACAATAAAATAAAATATACAAAAACGAGTTATATTTTTTAATGTTGCATATTGATACGGGGTAGTCTTTAATGATAAGGGGGTCCTGGGTACAACTTCACTGGTGTCCCCCCAACACAGCCTGTCCGTACCCGCCGCTATTAGCACACTCCAATGATCCCACGACCACCACGTTCAATGCATGCTACTATATGACGCTCTATACTTAGTTATATACGGTGGTTAAGGGGGCCGGAAA